>NC_056736.1:362388182-362405682 GCF_019279795.1 Protopterus annectens
TTTTTTTAAGGTGAGAGTGGGATGTTGGGGAAGAATGGTAGGTATATTTGGGGAGGTAGGTTGGGTAGGAAAACAGACAAGACAGACAAGACAGCATACAGGGGTGGTACATGACACATGTGGTGGGTAAACAACTTGGATGGGGAGGGGTGTTTGGAAATCGGAAACCCATGAGCCCCCAAATGGAAACAGTGGGACTGAAGTCCCCAGCTATGATCATACACCACTGCACCTTCACGGCCCCGAAGGTGGCTGTGCTGGGAGCTGAGCAGGAGGGTTAGGCTGACCCTCTAATTTTACCATGTGACCCTCAAGCTGGCATAGCAGATCTCCAAACTCCCTTCAGAGCTTGCTACACACCAATCCCCAGACCTGACTTTGGGTGACAGTATCCTGTCCATGCCCACTCCCCGGGGGGACGAACCCCCATCACCTGAGGCAGTTCCGTCCGAAGGTGGCACAGGAACAGTGGGTGAGGAGGTCCCAAGGTGGGTCCCAGATGTGCTGGGGCCCAGTGCCACGGCCAGATGAGCTGGGAGAGGTGGGTCCACTGGGACTGGCATTCCCAAACGTGCTATGGTATTGCAGTTTTAGAACATATGTTGGTTAGTAATAGTCAACACAATCCAGGACTAGTTATAACAGCATGCATAGATATTTACATTAACCTAAAACACCAGATTTGGAACAGTTGTATAGCAAACAGAACACATGCATATATGGAACCACAGTGGCCATTACAATGGCATACAGGTTACATTGATAGCAACAGGCCACTGATGATAGTATTTCAACATGGAACATTAATAGAAACACATTTCAATATTTGTTGAACAATAGGACATATGTCCCAGCAGTAGGTTTGGTGTAAACATACCCATTGATTTGTGTGTTTAGATTATTGTTGCAGATATGGTGGGGGGTGAGATGTCAGTTAACAACTTATATACCTTGCAGTACTCACAACTTTAATGATCATTGCTCTAATCATTACACTACAGGTATTACTACAATACCCTATGGCCTTGGTTTGGCAGTGGTATGTTTGTACATAGTGTGTACTTCAATTGTCTTATAGCTAAATTTTACTTCTCTTATCTGGTAGACTTGTGGAGGGAATGCTTGTTAACACTATCTGACTATTTTTACACATATTCCCAGATTCCTAGTTGTAATTATGCACATACCTCTCAATCTCTTAATGCACAACATTTGGACAAAGCTTGACAACATGGGGGTACAAATAGGGACATATTTTGAATATTGCTCTTATAAACTTTCAGACAATTGCTAGAGTAATATGGCTTGTTTTAATATACATTTTCTGAAGGATTTGAAGTCTGACACTCAAATGTATGTCATTATACGGTGACTACAATCCTGAGATCATCCCACTGATGTGCCAGGAAAAAAGAAGAACAGGCACAAAATATGAGCCAAATATCTGGACATTCTGTACAGTTGAGAGGTATGATTATACATACAGCTTACTACCATTCCCAGGATTCAAACCATGGCTGTGTTTGCTACAAATACAACAATTTCTGTTTCATCAGAGTGAGCTATTTAGACACTGGTGTCTGTTCCTTCAGTGTTTTATTTCTACGTCTCTCTTGTCTGTACAATCTGACCTTGTAATTACAACAGTCTTATACAGACATTCCTAGACATATTATTATGTAGTACAGTGTGAGAAACTATGGTTGACACAACAGTACTATTCTGATATCAGATGTTGGTGAATGCTACATGTCAGGCCATATAATACCAGAGTAAACACTACCAGTCTAGGATTTAAAACTTTATTGCCAGGAAGTTACAATTTTCTTATCTGAAAGATCTGTGGGGGGGGGGGGGATGTTTGTTAACACTACCTGACTGTTTCTACACATATTCCCAGATTCCTAGTTAATATTATGCACACACCTCTCAATCTCTTAAAGCACACATTGTGGACAAAGCTTGACAATGTGGGGGTACAAATATGGACATATTTTGAATATTCCTCTTATAAACTTGGTGAGTTGCTAGAGTAACAGGATTTGTTTTAATATACATTTTCTGAAGGATTTGAGGTCTGAAAATCAAATGTATGTCATTATTTAATGACTACAATTCTGAGATCATCCCAGTGATTTGCCAGGGAGACAGAGGAACAGGCCAAAAATATGTGCCAATTATCTGGACATTCTGCAAAAAGCTGTGCAGTTGAGAGGTATGATTTACGCATACAGCTTACTGCCACTACCAGGATTCGAATCATGGCTGTGTGTGCTAAAAATACAACAATCTGAGTTTCATCAGAGTGAGCTATTTAGAAACTGCTGTTTTTATCTTCAGTGTTTTCTGTCTAAGTCTCTCTTGGTTGTACAATCAGACCTTGTACTTACAACAGTCTTATACAGACATTCCTAGACATATTTTTTATGTAGCACAGTGCGGGTAACAGTGGTTAACACAACATTACTATTCAGAGACTGCAACACTAAATGCCATCCAATACCAGAGTAAACATAACCAGTCCATGACTCAGAACTTTATTGCCAGGCAGTTACAGTTTTATTGAAATATCACCTATATGGGACTATTACTTTCATATTGTCTGGTTTATTCAGTACAACCCATACACAGTTTTTATACTGCCAGGTGACTTTCTACTACTTTATATTTATTTGGTATGACTACTACAAGCAGGATTGTTACTCATCAGCCTCACAACGCAGCCTTTGCAGCCTATTGGCATGAGCTTCCTGATTCATAGCCTGCTCAGCTGCAACTGTAAAGGGAGTAGAGAAATATTTAGCCATACCTATCCATCACATACACAGGCTGGACTTTTGTAAACAGTAGTTATATGAATACTTACACACTGCTGGAACATCACCCCTCTGCCTTGCTTCTTGGACCCACTCATCCAAGAGCTCCCTCTTCCTCTGCTTCAAGTTAGCATAGTGGTGCCGGACCTGGTCACCAGTCCGAGGGATACCAGTGACACTGGTGAGATCACTGGTGAGACCGTCCCAGGCTTCTGCTTTATATTGTGAGCCCTGGTACTGGCCCTACAGCACTCTCTCATCATGATTATTTATCAGGAGTCCTACCATGACCTTGGACTCCTGTATGCCCCAGCACTGCACCAAGAAGTGCATGCCCTCACCAACACCTGCCATACTGCCTACAGTTGGAATCTGCAACCAGTTATGAGCTGTATTCCTGCCTGTGGTTTAAATACATCCAATTTCCCACCCTTTGCCAAGATTGGATGGTTTTAAATATGCTGAGCTAAGCTAAGCTACTGGCAAACCTGCTTAGCTAAGGCTGGCAGTGCTTATAGGGACAGGTTTAGCACTGCTTACCAATGGGCAAATCCACTTAGCTGGGCTACTCATTGCTTAGCAGTCATATTTACACAATACTTACACCTGGTAAGCAGAGCTGTGAAATGCTTAGCATTGCTTATTTTTTATTTTATAGACTATCTGATGTATAGGATTGATTCATCATTCATTACATGTTATACACTTGTTTACTGTCCCTGACATCCCCCCAATGTCCTTTCATTACATTTATTCATGTGTGGCTATACTGTATTGGACACTTGTATTTATATGGGGGGGGGGTCACAACTGTATTAAACTGACACCTCACATCTGGACCTACTACAGTACTCTGGTTAACAAATATATGTTATTTAGCCGCTAATTATAAAAAAATGTTTATGTACTGCTTTCACATGTAAAATCAAACTGGTAACAGTGAGGATTGAACCAGTAATGGCTGCTTACAAAGCATATGTTCTAACCACTCCACTATTGCAATACTGTTTAGATTGGCTGTCTCTTGCTATTTAACTTCTTGTGCTGTTTAAGCTGGACTAAGCGTAGCTAAGCAACGGGCACACCCATGCAACTACGCTTAGACTTCATTGCGTGTTTAAAAAAAAATTATTTGTTGTGTTTTTTTTTATTTGTACCCTTCAGAATATCCCTGCTAATGCTGAACCTGTTATTCTATCAACTTTCTGATTTGTGGGATGATTGTCCCTTTTGGTTTTGTCCACATTCCTTACTCTGATGGGTTGGGAGATGTGTGTTATGTGCTTATACTAAATGTGTTATTCCATCAACTTTTGCCTTGGTAGGGACGATTGTTCCTTATGGCTTTGACCAGATTTCTTATCCTGATGAGTTGGGGGTGTTATGAGCATTCTCACTCATTTTAAATTGCCAAAAGGTAATTCTGGAGTGCAGGGGGCATGTGTATTGTGAGAGCTCTTCTCTCAGACACACACCCTGTGCTCATACACAGAACCATGTCCGTTTTAGAGCATGGTAGCGTGCCTTCATACATATGCATGGCATGCTGCTGTGCTGAACAGGAATGGTCCCTGCAATGCAGGAATAACTTATTCCTGCATGGTGCTTGCTGAATCCAGGGGAAAATTTATGACAATTCTAAAAACAGACTTTTTGCATCAAGCCCCAAAAGTCATGATGGATGATGTGCGCAGCACAATTTCTGACAGTTTCACTGGTATCAAACTTACAGCAATTGTGGCATTGTGACAAAAATGTAGAATGGCAGCCTATAAGGACTTTCCAAACATCTGACAAGCTCATTTATCCACTATTTAACTTCCTGTTTGGCAATTTCATTCCTCAAAAGAGAAAATCTACCATAATAGTAAATGGCAAATGTTGCCTCAAAGTTCTTTCATTGTTAGATATGGATATGTCACACAGAGCTGTCAAATCATGTGACATAACTCAAGAAATGAGTCTATCCTTTCAAAGTAATTTAATATTTCACAAAATGCAAGCAAATTCATGTGAGAATGAATGGAATAATGTTATCTCATACATATTTTCTAGGAATGTTTGGAATTATCATGGTCCAGACTGTGGACTGTGTTACTTATCATCTGATCTAAAACAGAAAAGCAGGTGAAGCCATGCAGCAAGGTGTGGGAGAATGCACTGAATGTGCTGTTTATAAGTGGTGGAGTGTAACCACTGGTTGTATGTACCATGTAAAAGAGGCTTCTTCTTTTAAAATGTTACTTTAGAGGTGATTATAGTTAGAAGAAGAAGATGAAGTCACCATATGTCATTCTGCATGTTATATACAAACTCATACATCTATTGCCTGTTTTTTTTTTTTTTTTTTTTGCCAAGTATGTTCATAGCCATCTTCAGGCCCTGCATCATGATCATTTTCTTATCTCCAAAAAACATAATATTATGTTTTCCCTTTTTTTCAGATGCCCACACTCAGTTGGGCAGTTATTGGTGTCTTTTACTCAGAAAGGTTGACCATATGAAGTAGGGGAATTCTCCCCTTCACTCCAAAGTGAGATTAATAAGGAAACAGAAATGACAACAACAGATCATTTTCAATTTTATATGCAACATTTAAGAAACATTTAAGAAACAAGCTGTATAAATAACTTATGGTGTTCATTATATCAAGTATTGAACTGTGCATGATGTGAGCACATCCGTCCATCCAACCATCCATCCATCCATCCATCCATCCATCCATCCATCCATCCATCCACAACCCCTTTTATCCATTTTTGCACAGGGTCACATGCCAGTTTATAAAATGGAAAATGCCAGCATTGAGGAATGGGTGCCTCAGTGCCATTTATGTGCATGAGGGAGAGCAACCACAGCAGAAGGATGAAGAATAACTAGAGCATAGAAAGAAAGATGGAAAACACAAATTTGTTGTCTCTTTTGGTACAAGACACAACATTCTCATATGTTATTACACACCAATAGACTGAGTGTCAATCAATGTCCAACACTGGGATGTTAGCCCTGAAGACAAAACACCATCAAAGTGTATTTTCATATGTGAGTTAGAATATGCATTGAAATTTGTTTTTAAAACAGAAAGATTTGGATGTGGTCATAACTAATATTATATCTGATTTCAGTTTGTAGGGATCATGGTGTAATGTGTGCTGGGATTCTGCTAGTGTCCAAAACTGGGAATGCTGACTGTGGTGGACTGGGTAGAATGTGTGCTCCCAATGCCATTATGTATAAACATAGATGGAGCTAAGAGTTGTGGCAGCTGTGAGCAAACCCCTGTTTCTTGTGACTGTATGACAGTAATGTATAATCCAATCTTTCTTTTTTCCTGGATTGCCCAAAATACTCCAGTATGCTAAAATCCAATCAAATATGGGCTTGAAGTTAAAAATTATTCTGAATGGTCTTTTTTGAGAAACTGATATCCATCTGATGCCAAATGGTATGTCAGGATACATAGTGTAGAGAACTGTGTAGTAGGCTTCCCCTAACATTGTCTCTAAAATTACACTTTGCACTAGAGAACAAGACTTAGTTGCCTCTGGCAACAAAATACAATAAATAGCTATCAAATAGCTTATATTTTTCTGTAGTCTGAGAGTATGAAATATTGTTTAGATGATGTTGATGAAATTATACATTTTATAGGGTACACAATCCATAAAATGTGGCACACCAGCTGCCTGAAGAACTATATTAGTTGCAAAATTAAATAGACTTGATGCAGACTATTAAATGGTTAACCATTACTTCTGAAAAAGGGACCTGAAAACAATAATCATGTTCAGTTTCCTGTTTTGGTACATTTAAGCTGGAAATCTAGGAAGCCATGCTGACCATATATATATAGACTTGATGCTGACTGGTATGTATCCAGACAATCTCCAAATGGCATGTCCTGGACTTACCCTCTAAAGTTTCCATAGTGAAATGACCAACATACTTAATTTACCTTTCTATGAGAACTGGATAATGTTTTGAGATATATTTGAAATAATAAAATGAAAAAGAAAAATGAACAAAATACAAAAAGTCTGTAAAATACAATGCACCAGCTGTTTGGAGAATGGTACTGCTCATGAAATACAAACTTCACTAAAGAAAATCAAATTTAATGACAGAATAACACATTATAAACTGAAGTAACATTTTATGAATATATTAACTTTTATACTCCTTGTAATAAGATATATGAGTGAGTTATTGATTACTAAGGCACAGATAAAGATAATTTAAAACACTACTAACATAAAATGTTGGTTAGTTAAGAGGCAAAGAAATGTGATTACAGATTTAGGAACAATGTGAATTTTATGAGCACTCCTGACAGCAGGAAAATCAATTTATTTTGTATAAAAAATATGTCACATTGAGACAGAAGCTATCAAGTCACTGTAAATGGTATTCTTGATGAGTAAGGAATCCTAGAAATAAACCTAATGATATGAGAATACGCTCCAGGGATTGCTATCAACAAAAATATGAACTGCAAGCAAACAAAACCTAATCTATACAGAGTAAAAAACGTGATAATATAAATGACTGATGGTATTGCTTAGTACATTATGAGAACAATCTGTAAAGACATTATATCATATAGCTCTGAATATAATAACCACAACTTGCATTGTACTGTGAGAAAAGCCAGATTACCAAAGCCAAACTCCAAGGTTACAGTTATAGCAATAATCTGTGTCTAATATGCTGCAGGAGCAACAGTAATCTATTGGAAAAAATATCAATCCTGAGATAGTCCAGAAGTTTTGGAAGTCAAGTTTTTACTCCCAAAATACCGGGCCTATGTCTAATAACTATTTAACCATTTTAACTTTTTTTTTTTTTTTTTGACATAATCAGGTTTGAAGTTAGATGGCAAATGTCCAGGGCATGCTGCTGTAGACCAAAGTGTGCGCTGTTACTCATGACCTCAACTTGTTGTAGGTCTAATGACTGGTTACTGAAGGAGCATGTGTAGATAGAGATGGAACTATAGTATTAATACTGGTTTTGTTGTCAGGGTAAAAGTCTTAAATCAAGACCTCAGACACATTACAACTTGATTATGATCAGAAACCTTTAGAAGCCTATATATGATTTTGTCATTTCTGGAGCATAATAACGGTACACCAGATGCTATGTAAAATTTTATTACAAACTGTGATTCACAGTTATAAAGGAGTGATGAGGAAAAAAGCAACACAAAGAAAACAGAGGAACGGAGTGAGCTGAGCAAACGGTAAGTTTTCTCATTTGTATCAAGATTGAACTGCATGATTTCAAAATGCAGAAGAAAAATGGGATGTATATTATACTTAAGGTTACATATGCTTGTGTGGAAGTGGTTGTATATCAACATTTACTTATGCAAGTAGAGATACAGAAAATATCTTAAATGATTAAGAAAAAAGAAATGAGATTAGAGATTTAGTAAAAAATATGAATGAAATGAATACCTCTAAAAAGTAGGTGGAAGAAGTTAATGTAATTTATATTAGAACGGAACTTTTGAGATGTATGACTGCAATCTTCTCGAAACCTTCTATAGTAAAATACATCTGTAATGCCTTTTCTCTGGCAAATGTATTTTAGATTTTTATTAGTTTTATCCTGTTGTAAAACATATTTCATTTATGCAAAGACAAACTATAAAATATGTGATATTTTTTCTATTTGCCAATTAAACAAAAATCTAAACAATCTGTGACAGAAAAGCTAATTTTGTACCTACGCCAATCTCTTATACTAATATCTGGATTTTATTGCTGTTGCTATGTGACAATGATTGTTTGCTATTTCTTGCTCATTTCCCCAAACATTATAAAGGCATATGTATGGAAGTGCCACTAATTACAGAAATTAATTACATTCTAAACAACCTCTAAGAACTTAATATATCTCAAAAGAAGTGATACTTTTGTTGGTGGAGGGCAAAAAAACATTTCTGCATTCTGCATTTGTACCCATGTTAATGACATTCATTTATTTTGCTTTTCATCATGTGATGAGTTATATTGACTCCTTTTGGACTTACAGAATCCTGCTGTCATCTTTTATCTTAATGTTACCTATATTTGTTTGTATAAGATTGTGGAATAAAATGTTTCCCACTTATATTTTTAGATATTTGGATACTAATGAAATTTCACATTGATTGTTTCCTGTTGTCTTATTTCACTTTTATTTAATAAATTAAATATACTTTCTTTGCTAATTTAAAAATACATTACAGGTATTTATAAATGAAAACTGTCTTATTAGATAATTCTGTGCTGAATGACAATCACTTGTACATAAAAGCTGCCTGATTTTGAATAAGGTGAGCACTGCAGCTACAAATAAAAACATTTTAGTTCGTAACATTTAAAAAAACCTGTTTTAGGAAGTATAGCAGTTTTTAATGACATATGCCTCATTCTTTAAATGTTAACTCTACAAGCCTAGTATTTATTTATTATTTATTTGTTTTTTGGGTTTTTTTTTACCAGGAAAAGTCTGACTGGGCAAAACCCATACTGTACACATTTAAGTTACACATGATGTACATTTATAATTGCAAGGCAAAAACATCTATACATTAGCTTATTTACATGAATTTTAAATATTTTAAATATTTTTTACATGAACATAACATTTTAACACAATAAAAAAGAAAGAGATAAATTAACATAAATTGGTGATTACTGAATACAGACATAAAATATAATAACAATGTCTTTATAGCATGACAGCTGCAGGGAAAAGATGAGAGTGGGTTTTTAGTAATAATTTACAGAAAGACAAGTAGAATGTAGCTTAAAAATGATAGAGATATGAAAGGGGAAGTTATGGAAATGAGCAGAAAGATAAATGGACAGAGGAAGAATTGTAGTTAGTGGTGGAGTCTGAGAGAAGGAGGAAAGTAAGAGTTTAGGAATAAGTGCAGTATGAGGTGGAGCAATAAGGTACAAAAAGATTGGGAAGCAAAGTGGCTGTTTGAGTTGGAAAAAGTAATCTGAGTAAAGCTAGCCAGGTGAGCAGGAAGAACAGGGCCATCTTTGGCATAGGTGCTGTTTAAACAAAGTCTTAAAACTGTTTAAGTTTTCTATCTGTTTTAACTGTGTAGGAATTTCATTCCAGAGTTTTGACACATAATGAGAGTAGAGAGAGTCTCCAGCAGTGTTGAATGCCTTACTGGTACATAGTAAATGTTTACTGCTAGAGCAAAGGTCTCTAGTGGGTGAATAGTACAGTAGAGTATTTTGTAATGCTGGGCATTGGTCTGGAGAGTGCTATAGGTTGTGGGCAATGATTGTGAGTGTGTCAACTGGTTTGGGAGTTCAAGCCAGTTAATTTTATTGCAAGGCAGTGGTATGTTTTATAAGGTTGTTTGGTTGAAAATTTAGCTATTTTGTAGTAGCAGGTGGCTAATTTAGTTTTATATGTAGTGTTATTTGTAAAAATAGAGGAAGCATATACTAGAAAAGGAAGGCAGTATGGTGCCTCTAAGGTAATCCTTGCTTGATCTCTTGGATAGTATTTAGCCCTATAGATGCAACCAAGTTTTTGATGAGTTTTCTTGATGAATTAAAGAATGTGGTGATCAAACTACAGGTTGTCATCTATTATGACTCAGAGTGCTTCCATTCTGGCTTAAGGTTTGTATTTTTGTGTTATTATTTGAAGTAATTAGAAATGTGAGTTTCTGGTTAAGGTATTGTTTTGGAGTAAATAGCATACGTTTTTTTTTTTTTTTTGGCATTAAGTAGCAATTTAGAAATTTTTAGCCATATTTCTCAGGGCTAGCCACCTGATGGTGTAAATCTTGGTTCTAGATGATGGTCACTGCTAAAGTGACACCATGGCTCCATGTGCAAAAATGGGAAAAAGGGGTTGTGGATGGATGGATAGATGGATGGATGGATGGAATGGATTTCGATGTCAGTGAATGGTTTTTGAGTGATTTCCTGTAATTTTGTTATGGATGGGGCAGAGCAGATAAGGGTTGAATCATCAGCATGTTGTACAAGAGTGGTAAGTATGGTAGCAGTATGAATTTTATTTATGAAAATGTTAAATAGAAGGAGACCGAGTATGGACCCTTTGGAAATACCAAAAGAGACTGGTTGAAATGCTGAAAAGCTTTCTTGTTTAGTTGCCTGCTGATTATTTTATAAATAACTGTGCATTTGTTCATATGGGCATGCTATATAATGCTTATTTGGTCCTTATTTCAGATTCCTGGATGAATAAAAACTTTGTTCCCTTTGCAGCTGCTATTTCTCAGGTACTCAGTAATTCAATATGCTAAGTTTAACAGGCTCAATGGTCAGGTAGTGATTTGCTGCTGCCATTTGTTGCATCTGACCAGGATAAAATCTAGGGTTATCAGCTCCTTTAAGTTTGTTATAGGAACAGCAGAAAATTGTGAGTGCCTCCTTGTTTATCTGGTAGTGTGAAGATATTTCTACAGTAGTTTGTGGGGCTCGTTGTAGACTTGTTGCTGTGGTCCCCAAATTGATTCATGTTGGCAGACTTCAACAACATTTGGATGGATAATGAGTCTGTGGCTTTATTTATCTCTTTTTAAATACCTTTATTGAATTATCACTTATGACATATTCAAATTTACATTTATATAAAAACAATCAAACTGTATTAACAAGTTCATGTTCATAAACATTATATTTCACATAAAGCATTCCTCTACATTATCAGGCAGTTTACCTTTGCTGAGGTGGTGACTTTTATTACTCTTCACTTTGGACATATGCTGGCCTTTGTATTCCAGCTAGGTGCCTGTTGAAATTCCAAGGACTGTAACTGCAGTTCTCAGAAAGTCGAACTACATGCGTGCATGGCAGGAACACATGATGGTCATAAGGCTACAATATCTCAGAGTATTCCCCCCTGCTGAAAGTACATTGAGGACAAAGTTAGCAAATGTAAGCAGCAGGGGTGCAGAGAGGTGTTAGATATATACCTAGGCATTTATAACAGTGCATATATACTTTTGTTTATTAGAATATATGTGTAGTACAATATAACAGTGCATGTACACTTCTGTTTATTAGATAAATATAACAGTGCATGTTCACGTCTGTTTGCTAAAATATATGTAGAAAAATATAGCTAGTTAAATGCATGTAGACTTCTTTCGGCTTTTCCCGGTTAGGGGGTTGCCACAGTGGATCACCTGTCTGCTCATGATTGGCAGTGGAATTTTACAATGTCGAGTTGCCAGCCCGGTGCCCAACCTTCCATGGAAGGCACACACACACACACACACACACACACACACACACACACACACACACACACACACACACACACACACACACACACACACACTCATGCCTAGGGCCAATGTGGAGTGTCCAATCCACCTACAGCATGTCTTTGGGATGTGGGAGGAAACTGGAGCACCTGGAGGAAACCCATGCGACCACAGGGAGGACATGCAGACTCCGCACAGAAGGCACCCCAGTCGAGGATCAAACTGGAGATCCTCTTGCTGTGAGGTGACAATGCTAACCACTGCACCACTGTGGCCACCCTAAATGCATGTACACTTCTGTTTGCTAGAATATATATGTAGAAAAATATAGTCAGACTGCTTTTAGCTGAAGGCATCCATCTGTGTATGTAATACAAAACATTATTGTGTCTGGTACAACGTCAAGAAAATGCTGATAAGGATAACTCCTTAATTCCTGAGACCCTGGTGCAAGAAATGAACAACTCCCTACCGAGTTGGAAACAGGAAGAAAAACGACTCCCTAGATTGTCACATAGTTCACCTTGAAACAGAACACAAAGTAGCTTAACAACAGACTGTATTACATCAACATCAAAAGACTGCTTTCTTTAAAAGTATATATAAGGACAGTAAAATTGAATGGTGATTTCTTGTTAGATTTGTATACTGGAGATCATCTCTACTGTTTGAACAGCTTAATATGAGACATTAAAAGCTGTAAACTGTACAGTATTGTACTTGTCCTCTGTTGCAAAGACAAGTTATTTTATGAGTAACTGCGCATACAACGTTAATATATAGTGCTGAAAAGGTTAATGGTCTACAAAATTCAGTGGATTAATCAGACTTTTATTTTAAACAAAGACATTTGCTTTTAGCTTTGCAGGAGGCATAGCTCTGCCAGACTGGAGATGCATGGAGCTAAAGCCCTCCAGCAAAAATGCTTGAAAGATGTAATAGCAAATATCAGAATTCACTGTTTTTCTTTATGAACTCCAGTTTATTTTCAGAGAGCTAGGACTCACACTTCTTAAAAGGATCACTTCTAATTTGGTTTACCCACCTCTGAGCTGGTGATGGAACCTCCCTCTTGGCTGAATTCCACCTTGTTTGGTTTGCAGTCATTTTATCCTGGCTACAGCCTCTTGATCTTGATGTAATAGAATACAAGGATTGGAGTGCTACAGTGTCAACCAATATATCCTGGCTTCCATGTTTTCATTTCATTGCCCAGTTCAGGTAATCCTGCTGAGCTTATTACTTCTTTATTCCTGGCATTAGGTCTGCACTGGATCTGCTTCCCTACCTCATGCACAACCTATTCACCTGGTCCCTCACGAGCTGTGGCATAGCACCGAGCACCATGAGTTCAAGAAAATGGGAAAGAGACCTGAGTAAAAACGGAGATGCACTGACTTCCCTGATGTCAAACTTAAAGCTGATGAACACTATGCTGACTAAGCTGAGATTTCTCAAAAAAAGGCAGTGTTCTAGTCTAGAGAGATCTCCAGTGCATTGAACCAAATGACCATGATCTTTCAGGTAGCTGTCAGGCTGACCAGTCCAGCCTGTCTCTACACTTGTAGAGCATTTCCTATAAAGAATATGCATTGGCCACTTAATTCTTTTCAGCTAAGATGGCATAATTTTGAGTAGATTCTTATATGACAGAATAATTCATTCAGGCACTGCTTCTCTATAACTTCCGACCACAGTGTATGGAAGTCCTTCAAGCTAGCTGGTTTTAAGAGGTCATTTAATGAGCACCTATGTTTCTGCTTAGTTTGGTGTGAGTTTCATGTTTTAGATAACTCCAAATATGTCTCTCTTTGTCTGCTTTTCTCTGTTTCTATGTCTCTCTCTCTCTCTCTCTGGTTTTAGATGTGCAGCCTACCACCTCTGATTTGGACCTATGTCCAGCAAATCTGACTCACATTTGCCTCGATGTGCCCAGGCCATATGATCTATCCGAGCTTCTCTTTATTATTAAGTACTGAGTTCTTTCTATCTCTTATAAGGAAGGCATTGCTAACCCCTATGTAGAAGAAGCATACCTTATATTCTGTTTACCTCAACAGTAACTATACTATCCCTACGCTTTTATTTACTGGCAAGTTTATTTACAGAGTCATTTATTCACACATTGCCAGCATCTTAAAGGATTATTGATTTTATGATCTCTTTCAGTGTGCATTGTAGACAAGACATAGTACTGAGCTGGCTGTTATTTACATCTTGAATGATCTTCTAATGTTGAGGAATCAGTCCTACTATTCTTTCTTGGTACTTCCTAATCATACTTCAGCATTTGATGTGATGGACTGTAGCATTCCTTTACACCAAGTGCAAAACCTCATGAAGAGCTACGTATTCTTTTCTGGGTTGTCATTCCTCCTACCTCTCTGGACATACTCAGTAGATAGTGTCTGCTATAAAGTCATCTGCTAACTCCTCTTTTAGTCACCGTGCTAGTTTTGGCATCACACATGATTCCATTCAGGTCTTTTGTTCTTATTCATTTATGTGCCTTCACTAGGAGCAGGGACGTGAGGCCTTCAGCATTACTATTACACAAGTGATCTGCAGCTCTGGCTCTCTTTCCATTAAAACAAAACATATACTATGCTTTGTGATAACTTGGAATGCTTTCAGAATTAGATTACTAGTAATTAGTTGAAACTACATACCACTATGGCAATGGCTACTTATGACATCTCAATGAATTTCAACTGCTCATAATCCACAGTTTATTTTTATTTTATATTTTGTTAACTTTGTTGTCCAGATGGGCAGAGGCCCATTTTAAGTGGAGATCCAGGAGAACTGACTAGTTAACTGATTTACAAAGATTAACACAGTAGATAAATGAAGACTGAAAAACTCAATCCCAGGAATACAGGACAAAGCTCATTACAAAAGCATACCGGAATATTCTGCATGTAGCTAGCAGGCAGCCAGGTACCATTAGTACTGGCAGAGCTATGCTGGAGTCTGTAGCCAATCTTGATGTTCTTTTAAACAACAGATTGACACTTAGATGTCTTCATTGTCATGTCATCCTGTTTCCATTGAAAGAGTGCTGTCTACATGAAACACCTTCTCCTTTCTTTAAACCATTCCGTGTTTGTGCATGCCCTTGCCTCCACTGGGCTTCAAGTTCCTGTACCTCTCACTTACCTTGACCATCTGCAGCTTGGTTACCTATAGGCACTTCTAGTTACCTGCATATTATTTTGGTTCTACAGAGTGTGCACTACCTGCCAGTTCAGCTGCACATAGTCTTTAAAGTTCTAGTGTTTGTGTATTTAGCCCTAGACAATCTAGACTGTCTCTTACCTGAAGGAGTTTTTGGTTCTCTACTGTCATGTCAGGCCCTTGTTTTCTTCCTCCTGGGGTTACTCAGGCTGCCAGGTTGCATCTGGAGATTTCTGGTGTTCTTGTCTTTATCGGGCACTTCTTCTGTATAACCTCCTACCACAGTGAGTACGGAAGGCCTCCAAGCTAGCTGGTTTTAAGAGGCCAGTTAATGAGCACCTTTAATACTGGTTTATGGCCAGCCACAATTATTAGTATTTTTACATGCCATACTTTATTTCATTCTCATTCCTTTTGCTATGAGTTGTTATTTGTCTGTGTATGTATTCTGTTTTGTATTTACTATATGGTGCTTGGTGTCTGTGTCTGTATCTGTGTTCTATTTTGTATTTACTATATGGTGCTTGGTGTATGTGTCTGTGTATGTGTTCTGTTTTGTATTTACTATATGGTGCTTGGATTAACAGCATCTCAATAAATATGAATTTGAATTTAACTGGCTATTTTTCAGCAAGTACTGATATGCAAATCCAAAGAGCTTAATACTGAACTGTACTTTTTAAATACTGAACTGGTGCTATAAATACTGTTTTTTTCCATTCATCTGCAGTCATAACTGAAAATGGTTCTTGCATAAATCAACTTACTTTTCTAGGCAACAACAAAAAGCAAGCAAACAATAAGCAACTAGAAACATGTTGTAGTGCATAGAAGTGCATACATTTATTTATCTATTGCTTGCTCCATTTTTTCTAACCTTTGCTCCTGTTGACCATCAAGAAGGCTATCACCTATTCATTCCCCTTAAAGGAGTAAGGCATGGCCACAGCATCTACACAGCAGTCGGGCGGGGTTATATACCATACATTTCTCACTGTGCATGTCCATTGACATTTAAGGGAGGATATGCAATGGGCCATCACAAGGGGGTGTTTCCTGCTTCCATGAGTGGAGTAGCGCTCAATGACCCCTCCTACTTTGTAGCAAGCACCTTTATGTGATCTGTAGTCTCCACTGGGGAGTGCATTGTAGCACAGAGTTTGCACTCTGGGCATTCATGCCCACCCCCTCCCCCTGCGACATGTGAACTGAGAGTGCATCTTCACCACTCTTTCTCTCCAGAACATTTCTCCCATTGCCTGGGTAGCTAATCAAATCCAGGTTGCCCAGGCTGTAGTTAGGGCATTACTCCTCTGTGCC
Organism: Protopterus annectens; assembly: GCF_019279795.1. NCBI lineage: Eukaryota > Metazoa > Chordata > Ceratodontiformes > Protopteridae > Protopterus > Protopterus annectens. The sequence goes on from NC_056736.1 coordinate 362,404,752, forward strand.
ACAGAGCTGACCATGGGAAACTTGAAGTTCAGTTATGTAGTCTGTGCAGATGTGTGAACAACCAAGACATAAGACAAGACCCTCGCCACGCTGTCCCACTCGCTATGTTAACAATACAAAAGCAAAAAGTAAGCAATTTGCACCACCCAAAAATTCATAAAGTTGCCAAAGTCACTCAACATCACTACCCTTCATTGCACATCATCTTCTTCAAATACCTTGCTTTGTGGACAGACCAGTCACTAACATACCATTCCCATACTGAGAATAAAGGGCAAAACTCATTCCTAACAGGCTGACAAGCTTTATAGTAAACAGAAAACATTACATCCTCAGATACTTCTCCCAAATACACCTTCCATGCCAACTCCCCCTCCCCCCAACTAGACTACACTGCACCAAACATTCTTCCACCATCCTAGCTTCTGAAATCTGTGAATCCCCCACACACATAGACACCTAAAAGAACTATGGTCCTCCTTCCCCACCTTCAGAGCAGAACTTAAAAAATTCCTCCCCAACGAATCAAACTGTACTTGCCACACAGAAGGCTATGTCATGTAACAACCTTTCAACCTCTAGCCTTACTCTTTCTCAACTGCTTACACCTATTAACTTTACCACCCCACCCTAAATTTTATTACCCCAAAACATTTCCATCATGATATAAACTTGAAATATCATCATGCAATTTATTTAAAATGTGCATTTCCCTCATCATTGTTGCTACATCTATTAATTACAACTGTACAGTTTTTCCTCACATATTACTTTCTGTTCTGTTTTGAAAATGTACAGTTTATTCCACCTGTATTATACTTTTTTTTGTTTGTGAATTATTTTGTCCAGGAAGTGCCTGCAAATGGTCAGTTGTGATTAGTGTACTATCCCAGAAAACAAAAGTAAAATAATAAAATAGAAATGCTGCTGT
>NC_056736.1:362408182-362418182 GCF_019279795.1 Protopterus annectens
TATATATATATATATATATATATATATATATATATATATATATATATTTATTTAAAAATTAGGCCCCTGGGCCCATATAGTCAATAATATTAATGCAGGGTTGAAGAAATCAAGTCTTATACATAGCAGCAATGAGAGTAAAGATGAGAAAAAAGTTTTTAATAATTCTTTAAAAGATTAATGAGAAAAAGTTGTTTGGATGTTCATAAAATTGGATATATTAAAGAAAAATACACTTCTTATGTGAGATAATTTTATTTATAAACTATTAGAAAAAAGAAGTTTATTCATTCCCTGTGATTTGAGGCAGAGGTTTAACAACGTTCAAATCAACCAAAACCAAAACTCAGAACTTATGACCGTGCTGTCCAAGAAAAATTAAAAATCATCACAAAGGCACACATACTATTCATTGTTTATAGAGAAAACAAATAATGTCACACAACCCCCTGATAATTCACAATAATTTATTCCTTGAGTAAAGTAAAAACAGTAGCTCAAGTGCTTTTGTCCCACACATTCAAAAGGACTTCTTTAAAACCAAAACAGTTTGAATCAAAATGGCTTCCTTAAATAGATGCCTATCTCACATGACCAAAGAGATGCTAAGCGACACATGATCAACCAGATATAAACATACTTATGAACTAGGTGGAAAACAACAAAGCAAACAGAACAATTCAAGTAGCTACAGTAATGATTATATAATTAAAAATTGCATTGTTAAAAATATATTAAACAACCAAAAATGTACTTTATATAATACAAAAAAGCATATAATATAAAAGAAAAATTAAAAATAAAAAAACAGACACAATGGATAGAACAATAATAAAATTCTTTGTGAATCGATTGAAAGAAACCATAAAAGAAAACAATCACAACATATGTTCGTAAAAATTAACTTAGAGCTTTGCTGCCTTTAAGTTTAAAACTTAAGTTGATTGAAATGTTATCATTTAAACCAGGAGGGGATGAAGCGTTAAGTTTTAGTTGCCACATCAATTCCCTATATTCAGTCTATGTCTCCCAGTGTTCCTCTCTTTCATCAGGTGTCACAACTTAAACAAAACCAAAGTAAATTTTTAAGAAATCAGTACAGACCAAAGAGTGTTTTATTATGTCATTGTTGGTGTTGTTTTTCAAAATATCATAACAGTGTTCATAGATTCATTTACAATGATGTCTTTCTGTTTTTCCAATATAGAAAGCACTGCAGCTGGATCAGCTTGCCAGTTAAGTCACACCTGTAGAAAAGCAACTATCTTTAGTGAAATAGATTTGACCAAAACAGTAGCTGTCACGATCTAAATATTGTTTCTCAAGAATATAGCCACAAATGTGACAAGCATCACATTTATGGGTCCCCTTTGCCTTCTTTGTACTAGTAAGGGTATTGTGATTATGTTCTAACATATCTTTCAAAATTTTACCAGTTTTATAAACAAAATTACGTTCATCACCTAATATGTGAAAAACAACTGACAGTGATATTGAGATAACTATAATTAAAAATATTGAACCCATCATAATAATTAAGGTCAAGTTCTCTAGTAGGTAGTATGGGGTGCCTCTTCCCCTTTTGTTCCTTCCTCATGTATCATCTCTCCCTCTTCCTCTTCCTAAACCCAGCCAGTTGGACAGTGGGTAGTGACAGTAAATATCCTTGTTCACAAGTCACTCCAATGTGTGGGGTAAAGGGGGGAAATCTAAAGGGTCATTATGTCCATTGAAACAGTTCACAGTATCCAAATGTAAGAAAATTTTCTGATCACTTTGTGGTGTAGGGTCTTTGCACCTTCTAGCCTTGATTGGGAAATGTAGTCAAAACTTTCCTATGTCATGTGATGGTCATCCTTGAAACTAGTGTAAGAGTTATTGCTGACCTATGTAGGAAGTTGATAGACTCAAACCAATTTTTTAGTTTTCTTGGACTTAATAATCATACATTGTTGGTCTATTTTAACAAAAGTCTTATCAAATTTACCCTTATGGTAATCAAACAAGTCATTAAGAATTTTATTATTAAAGGTTTGTACTTCTTCCAAGAGTTCATTAATTTGTGTCTCACTGAACACATCCTATAAACCACTCCTGTTTCATTTACATAAGAGGTGTGGTTTATGGGATGTGTGATTCTGATGAAGTCCTTTACACAATGAGAATGAAAACCCATAATCCATATTAAACAAATCAATAAATGGTTGTTTTACTTTAAAACTTGGTGGTTGTGGAGTTCCTGTATAACCATCCCATGTTTTCAGGGTTGGTGTTGGTTATTGGTCTTTATCCCTGTTTTGCTGTTTTGTGGTGAACTTTATAGAAGAAGAGCTTGTCAACTAGGTCTTGAAAGTAGAAATACAGTGCAAGTAAACATATGTTATGGGATACTACTGAAACCACAATATAAGTAAGAAGCTGCTTTGTTAAGATGTAACTTGGTTTTGCTTAATCAGAATGTTTTGCAGGTGTACATAAATAACTGAATATTACCTACTATGACATCAGAGTGTGGGTTTGATTTTAGAAAAAAAGAATGATTAGTTAGTGATGCTAAAACATTAACATAGTACAGTCCTCATTTTTAAACACTTGTAACTTTAACATGAGGAATATAACTGGAAATAAAATGAATTGTAAAACAGTGACACTTCAAAAAACAAGCAATCTACTTTACATAGAGTAGCCAGAAAATCATGTCTGTAAATACTGATTTAAATTGTTAAAACATTAAAATGTTTGCAATAAAATACCATATAAAATGACTGAACAGACCACTGCTACATGCCTGAACTATGAATGTATAAATGCAAATGTATAACAAGTAATAAAAGTTATGAACAAATTGTAAACAATGACAAGTACACAGAAACTATTACAAAGACCTACCTCCAGGATTCAGCAAGCAGCCATGCAGGAATAAGTTATTCCTGCATGGCAGGGACTGTTCTCATACAGCACAGCAGAATGTCTTGCATATTCATGAAGGCACGCTGCCTTTGCTGTTAAACAGACATGGAGCTGTGTACGAGTGCAGGAGGTGTGTCTGAGAGCAGAGCCCTCACAATACACACACCCCTGCACTCCAGAATTGCCTTTCAGCAATTAAAAATGAGCGAGAATGCTCATAACACCCCCAACCCGTTAGGAAATCAAAAGTTGTTAAAGGCAAAAGGGACAATCGTCCCTACCAAGCATACCTCTGAACTGTACAGATTTTTGCAGAAAGCCCAGACGTTTGTCTCATATTCATGGTGTTCCCTCTAAAATGTGTACCTGTCTGGCAAACAGCTGAGGACTGAAGTCATCAAATAATGACAAAACATTTCAGTATAAGACTCCACACATCTGTCAGAAAATTCATGCTAATATAAATCCTAGTATTCTATCAACTTTTTAAGTTTGTAAGAGCAATATTTAAAATCCACCCCTATTTGTCCCCCCATCATTGTAGGCTTTTGTCCAGATATTTTGCTCTAAGATGTTGAGAGGTATGCTACCAAGTCAAAAGTTATTAGGATAACACAGGCAGCATAAGCACACAGCGCACACCTCCCAACCCATCAGAGTAAGTAATATGGACAAAGCCAAAAGGGAAAAATGTCCCACGAAGCAGAAAGCTGATAAAATAACAGGTTTAGCATTAGCTATGAATGTATAAATGCAAACTTATAACAAGTAATAAAAGTTATGAACAAATTGTAAACAATGACAAGTACACAGAAACTATTACAAAGACCTACCCCCAGGATTGTTCTGAAGGGTATAGATAAAATAACGCAAAAAAAATGTTTTAATAAATGCGATAAAGTTTAAGCATAGCTGCGCAGGTCTGCCTGTTACTTAGCTACGCTTAGTCCAGCTTAAACAGTACAAGAAGTTAAATAGCAAGAGGCATCCAACATACGCAGTATTGCAATAGTGTAGTGGTTAGAGCGCATGCTTTGTAAACAGCCATTCCCAGTTCAATCCCCACTGTAACCAGCTCATGTTTTACATGTGAAAGCAGTACATAAACAACTTTTTTTTAGTATTACCTACTACATAACATATATTTGTTAACTGGAGTACTGCATTAGGTCCAGATGTGAGGTGTCAGTTTAATAAAGTTGTGAAATCCCCATATAAACACAAGTGCCCTATACAGTATAGTCACACATGAATGAATGTAATGAAAGCACATTGAGGGATGTCAGGGACAGTAAACAAATGTATAATATGTAATGAATGATGAATCAATGCCATACAGCAGATAGTCTATAAAATGAAAAATAAGCAATGCTAAGCATTGCACGGCTCTGCTTACCAGGTGTAAGCATTGTGTAAATATGACTGCTAAGCAATGAGTAACCCATCTAAATGGATTTGCTCATTGGTAAGCAGTGCTGAACCTGCCCCTTTAAGCAATGCCAACCTTAGCTAAGCAGGTTTGCCCATAGTTTAGCTTAGCACAGCATATTCAAAACTATCCAATCACGACAAAGGGTGGGAAAATGGCCGAATTTAAACCCCACAGGCAGGACTACAGCTCATAACTGGTTGCAGCTTCCCACTGTAGGCAGAATGGCTGGAGTTGGAGAGGGAATGTGCTTCCTTGTGCAGTGCTGGGGCATACAGGAGTCCAAGGCTATGGTTGGACTCCTGGTAAAAAGACATGATGAGAGACTGCTGCAGGGCCAGTACCAAGGCTCCCAATATCAAGCAGAAGCCTGGGACTGTCTTGCCCATGGCCTCATCAGTGCCACTGGTATCACTCAGACTGGTAAGCAGGTCAGTCACCACTATGCTGACTTGAAATGGAGGAAAAGGGAGCTCTTGGACCAGTGGGTCCAAGAATCAAGGCAGAGGGGTGATGTCCCAGCAGTGTGTAAGTACTCACACCAGTAACTGTTTAATAATGTCCAGCCTGTGTATATGATGGATACATATGGCTAAATATTTCTCTGTTTCCCTTACAGCTGCAGCTGTGTGGGCTGCAAAGGTTTTGTCACAAGGCTGGTGAGTAACAATTCTGCTTGTAGTAGTCATACCAAATAAATATAAAAGTAGTAGAAAGTCAGTTGGCAGTATAACAACTGTTTTGTGTATGGGTAGTCTCATATAGGTCGTATTTAAATAAAACTGTAACTGCCTGGCAATAAAGCTCTAAATCCTGGACTGGTTGTGTTTACTCTGGTATTGTATGGCATTTTTAGTGTTGCAGTCTCTAAATAGTAATGTTGTATTAACCACTGTTACCCACACTGTGCTACATAATAAAAATGTCTAGGAATGTCTGTATAAGACTGTTGTAATTACAAGATCAGATTTTACAACTGAGAGAGACTTAGACAGAAAACACTAAAGAGATATACAGCAATATCCAAACAGCACACTCTGCTGAAACTTAAATTGTTGTATCTTTATCAGACATAGGCATGGTTCGAATCCTGGGACTGGTAGTAAGCTGTATGCATAATCATACCTCTCAACTATACACAGAATTTCTAGGTAATTGGCTCATATTGTCTTCCAGTTACCTTGACCCCTGGCAAATCAGTGGGATGATCTCAGAATTTTAGTCAGCAAATAATGACATACATCTAATTTTCAGACCTCAAAACCTTCAGAAAATGTATATGAAAACAAACCTGTCACTCTAGCAACTCTCCAAGTTTATGTGAGCAAAATTCAAAATATGTCCCTAGTTGTACCCCCATGTTGTCAAGCTTTGACCAAAGTGTGTGCATTAAGAGATTGAGAGGTATGTGCATAATATTAACTCAGAATCTGGGAATATGTGTGGAAACAGTTAGGTAGTGTTAACAAACATTCCCTCCACAGGTCTACCAGATAAGAGACGTAGAATATAACTATAAGACAGTTGAAGTATACACTGTTTACAAACATACCACTGCCCAAACCAAGGCCATAGTGTATTGTAATAATACCTGTACCTTAATGATTAGAGCAATGATCATTAAAGTTGTGAGAACTACAAGGATATATAAGTTGTTAACTGACATCTCTCCCCCCCACCATATCTGCAACAATAATCTAAATACACAAATCAATGGGTATGTTTACACCAAACCTACTGTTGGGACATATGTCCTATTGTTCAATAAATATTGAAATGTGTTTCTATTAATGTTCCATGTTGAAATACTACAATTGGTGGCCTGTTGCTATCAATATAACCTGCATGCCATTGTAATGGCCACTGCGGTTCCATATATGCATGTGTTCTGTTTGCTATGTAACTGTTCCAAATCTGGTATTTTGGGTTAATGGGAATATCTATGCATGCTGTTATAACTAATCCTGGATTTTGTTGGCTATTACTAACCCACATATGTTTTAAAACTGCAAAATCATAGCACGTTTGAGAAGGCCGGTCCCAGTGGACCCACTTCTCCCACCTCATCTGGCCATGGCACCGGGCCCCAGCACATCTGGGACCCACCACGGGACCTCCTTGTCCACTAGTCCTGCACCACCTTTGGGTGGAACAACCTCAGGGGATGGGGGCCACCCCCCTCAAGAGCGGGTGCAGGCAGGAAACTGTCACCCATTGTCAGGTCCAGGGATTGGTGCATAGTAAGCTCTGAAGGGAGTTTGGAGATCTGTAATGCCAGCTTGAGAGCCACATGGTGGATTTAGTGGGTCAGCCTGCCCCTCCAACCCAGCCTCCAGCACAGCCACCTTTGGGGCCGTGAAGGTGCAGTGGTGACTGCCCATGGGTGGGGACCTCAGTCCCACTGTTTCCATTTGGGGGATCATGGGCTTCCAATTTCCAAACACCCCTATCCATCCAAGGTGTTTACCCCCACATGTGTCATATACCCCCTGTATGCTGTCTTGTCCATCTTGTCTGTCTTCCTACCCAACCCATCTCCCCACATATACCTACTATCCTTCTCCAACATCCCACTCTTACCTTAAAAAAAGGGCAATCTGTTCCCCCCCAAAAAATTTCACCCCATGCATAGCTTTCCATTTTGCACACATGTCCACTGGACACATGTAATCAGGTCTAATTGGTTTCACAACACATTATTGTTGTCCTCATCCTCTCTGAAGGGTTTGAGTGTCTAAATCTACCTCCAAATTCAGTATATATACACAGTTGTTGCTGTAGAAGAAATGGACAGCTATGGACCTTCCCTACACCCATCCTGCACATCCCTATCTACTTTCCCTATTGTCTTTCCCTCTGCATGCCCACTTTTTTCACCACTTTCTATCACCTCTTTTTTTCTTTTCTTTTAATGAAATTAGCACGGGGGTAAGTGGGAGCACTTTTAAGCAGTAGTAAGCGGGTTTATGCCTGTTTGCATGGCAGCAAGCAATGGCTACACAGATTAAGTGCTGGCAGGCTGGCTGTAAGCATATTTAACCAGAAACTCCAGTAAAAGTTCCAGGATGCAAAAAAAATCACTGGTAACCAAAAATAATGCACCCAATGGCCATAAAGAAGAACTCCACTTTATTAAAACCAAACCTGATCAAGATTCATTAGTTGTTAAACGCTTTCATCATAGGTAATGACTTCATCAGAACTGAATAACATATTTCCATTCAAAAATACCTATAAATACTTTAATGTAACTCATGATTGGCTAGTAAATTAATAAGTCAATCAAACAATAAACTCACTTAGAAGCACAGTCTTACATATATAAGAAAATTGTGTTTAAAAAATTAATGTTAAAAATATACAAATGTTGAAATGTTCTAAATATATAAAATACAAAATGTTAAAATATGCTGTCTATGATTATTACCCATACTTTCGTTGTATATTTAAAAAAAAAATTGTTACACGTCCATAAATCATAGCATTTTGCACTTTAAACACTTACAAAGGTAATTGAATAGAAAAATATATATTAAAATGTATATGTACATAAATGTTTGAACAATAAATAATATGTATATGAAGGAATAGACAAAAATTAATCAGTTTAATAATAATTTTTTGAACTCAAAAACCCCATTCCTTGATCTGGGTTCTATCCTTAAGGGCTGATATTATGGAAACATTGTCGTTTAACCCTGGGGGGAAAATTGGGGGCAAGCCTGAGTTGCCAATTTTACTTAGCTGGTTCTTCCAATCTCCCCCCTCCCCAGGTTCAATATCTACATTATCCAATATACCAAACTTAAAGTCATGAAAATGTAAGCAATTTCCAGAATGCCTATACAATGCATTAGTTTCTTTCTTGTTTTTTAGTTCATACAAATGTTCATAAATCCTACGTTTAAAAGATCTTTCCGTCTTTCCGATGTAGTATGCCAGACATGTGTCACACATCGCTAAATACACTATTCTCTGAGATTTACAGTTCCCATTCCTGAAGGTAACAAAAAAAGGCAAAACGGTATAGTGAAGAGTCCCGTTAATTCAAACTGGTTAAAAACAACAAACCATAAAATTATATGTACTAAGCGCTTTCATCCATAACCATTGTGGGCATCTTCAGAGTACAATTGTCATAAAAACTTGCATCTTTATATACACACTAAGAACACAACACCCTAATGTTGCAACCAATGAGTGACTTCCATCAATCTAGTGTTGTTGATTAGAAATAACTTGTTCTAAGTTAAAATAGCATAGAATAGAATAAAATAAAGTAAAATAAAATAAAATAAAATACAATAGCAAGACAATATAACCTATATACATTAGCAACAACTAACCTACATTGTATAACAATTTGTATAATATTCTGGTATTGTGTAACAGCAAATACAATGTTTAGAAAACTTATGAATGTTTACAAAAATTAATGTAGTAAAACACTGTTAACCATTAGAAATTAAGCACATATATGTATGTATATCTGCATAAAGCAAAACATAAAAATATGACAAAAAACTTTTCTAATGTCCAGTTAATCATATACAATATGATTTGTGTTTTAATATGCTTGAAATGGAAATGTGGTCATTAATTCCAGGTGGATTGATAGCATCCAATCTCAGTTGCCATAAACATTCCTTTGCTTCCAATAAATTTTTGTCATCACCTCCTTTAATATTGTTTGGAATTCTATCAATCACAAAAATATAAATCTCTTGAATTGATTGCATTTCTGGCTATGTAAATATAACACTCACTGTTTTTTTTATTTTTAATGTCCCTTATGTGTTCCAAAATTTGTAGCCTAAGTTTTCTGATGGTCTTCCCTACATAGAAGGTGGGACAACTTGTGCACATCGCAATATAAACCAACATTTTGGTATTGCAATTACAGTAACCAGGACATCTAATGGTTCTCCTATAGTACTGAACTGCTACATAGGGTCCGTCATTTATAAACTTACAAGTACTGCATAGGCCACATTTACTCATTTTGGACATTTTATGTATGTTCTTGTTGGTACCTGTCTCTAATAGTTGTTTCAAATTCATGCCCCTACTGTATGTTATCTTAGTGTAACAACTAATGATATCCGTGGGTTCTATTTTGTTCTTAAAAACACTAAGCCATGTCTCCTGTACTATATTAGCAATTTCAGATGCTGTTTCGTTAAATGGAAGTATTAAAGCATCCTTTTTCTTTCTCTTTTCATTGTTTAATGTTACACTATCCATTCCAAATTTGATGATGGTTTTGTAGATATAATTTCTTTTAGCCATCACCTCATTTCTGGTGTTATTCAATAAACCCCCCCACAGGATTTACTGAATAACACCAGAAATTAGGTGAATATGTTATTCAGTTCTGATGAAGTCATTAGCTATGATGAAAGCGCTTAGCAACTAATGGATCTTGATCGGGTTTGGTTTTAATAAAGTGGAGTTCTTCTTGATGGCCATTGGGTGCATTATTTTTGGCTACCATTTAACCAAAAGTTACCATTACTTACCATTGTGCAAACCAGGTTACAACTGCTTAAAAGTGCCTTAATCACTATGTATCCAATAGCCCTTGTTCTGCCCAGCAATAAAATAATCAACCCTTGCAAGTCTTGAAGCCAGGACCCTGCACACCATAGCCACACTGATTTA
>NC_056736.1:362420682-362445682 GCF_019279795.1 Protopterus annectens
AGCTTTTACATAGCTAAATCAACTTTATTACAAGCTGAGATAAGTACAAACTGGCAGTGTTATAAGATAGTACTGCATTTTATTTTTTTGTTTATTGTTTCATTGAATATTGTGTTAAAATAGTACTGCATTTATCTGCTTTTTAATTTGTTCACTGAAAATTGTGAGCATTCTCCCTCTCTGTCTGCAGTTAGTTTATTCTTCTCACTTCACTGATATTCGGTGTAGAATTCTTAGCCTAGAGGGTTTCTCTGTGACTTCAAGTCTTAGTCCCTTATCTCTGAAATTATTTCTGCTGAATAGTTGCATACTTGAACTGTTTGGTTAGCTTTTACATAGCTACATCAACTTTATTACAAGCTGAGATAAGTACAAACTTGCAGTGTTATAAGATAGTACTGCATTTTATTTCTTTTGTTTATTGTTTTATTGAATATTGTGTTAAAATAGTACTGCATTTATCTGCTTACTTATTAGTTCACTGAAAATTGTGAGCTCTCTCCCTCTCTGTCTGCAGTTAGTTTAATCTTCTCATTTCATTGATATTCCATGTAGAAGTCTTAGCCTAGAGGGTTTCTCTGTGCCTTAAAGTCTTTGTCCCTTATCTCTGAAATTATTTCTGCTGAATAGTTGCATAATTGAGCTGTTTGGTTAGCTTTTACATAGCTAAATCAACTTTATTATAAGCTGCGATAAGTACAAACTTGCAGTGTTATAAGATAGTACTGCATTTTATTTTTTTGTTTATTGTTTCATTGAATATTGTGTTAAAAATAGTACTGCATTTATCTGCTTATTTATTTGTTCACTGAAAATTGTGAGCTCTCTCTCTCTCTCTCTCTCTGTCTGCAGTTAGTTTATTCTTCTCACTTCATTGATATTCAGTGTAGAAGTCTTAGCCTAGAGGGTTTCTCTGTGCCTTAAAGTCTTAGTCCCTTATCTCTGAAATTATTTCTGCTGAATAGTTGCATACTTGAGCTGTTTGCTTAGCTTTTACATAGCTACATCAACTTTATTACAAGCTGAGATAAGTGCAAAATTGCAGTGTTATAAGATAGTACTGCGTTTTATTTTTTTCTGTTTATTGTTTCATTGAATATTGTGTTAAAAATAGTACTGCATTTATCTGCTTTTTAATTTGTTCACTGAAAATTGTGAGCTCTCTCCCTCTCTGTCTGCAGTTAGTTTATTCTTCTCACTTCATTGATATTCGGTGTAGAAGTCTTAGCCTAAACGGTTTCTCTGTGCCTTAAAGTCTTAGTCCCTTATCTCTGAAATTATTTCTGATGAATAGTTGCATACTTGAACTGTTTGGTTAGCTTTTACATAGCTACATCAACTTTATTACAAGCTGAGATAAGTACAAACTTGCAGTGTTATAAGATAGTACTGCATTTTATTTATTTTGTTTATTGTTTCATTGAATATTGTGTTAAAAATAGTACTGCATTTATCTGCTTATTTATTTGTTCACTGAAAATTGTGAGCTCTCTCTCTCTGTCTGTAGTTAGTTTATTCTTCTCACTTCATTGATATTCCGTGTAGAAGTCTTAGCCTAGAGGGTTTCTCTGTGCCTTAAAGTCTTAGTCCTTTATCTCTGAAATTATTTCTGCTGAATAGTTGCATACTTGAGCTGTTTGGTTAGCTTTTACATAGCTACATCAACTTTATTACAAGCTGAGATAAGTACAAACTTGCAGTGTTATAAGATAGTACTGCATTTCATTGTTTTATTTATTGTTTCATTGAATATTGTGTTAAAAATAGTACTGCATTTATCTGCTTATTTATTTGTCCACTGAAAATTGTGCGCTCTCTCTCTCTGTCTGCAGTTAGTTTTCCCCACCCACCCATCCTGTTCTTGTTGTGGTATTAATCTTGGTGGCTTTGGAATTGACTGCCCCTCCTGTAAATTTTTGTTAGAGCACTCCTCCTGGGCCTATCTCATTTGCTAACTCAACCGAGTACAGTGAGATCATATTTTGATTTCAGACACTCCTACCATTCCCGTTTGTTCAGCCCTATCTTAGCTGTATCCTAGTCTAGTCTCATTAGCTCTTCCTGCCTAATATAGAGAGAACATTTGAGTAGGCATACTCACTTAGGTCCTGAACTTGTCTGATTGAAGACTGCTGGAACAGGGCTCAGTTCTGAGGATTTTTACTGGTTAATTGGGTAATTTGTTTAAATCAGTTTGCTTGTTTTCTATTGTTATATAAAAAATGTGCACTTTATCTGCTTTTACTGTAGTTGTGTTTCTTCCTACTTTATTACCTTATTTTGCTTTTGCCTCTTCTTAAAAGTACTCAATTGTATTTATTCTGCAGCATTTATTACTGCTTGGTGGTAGCCTGATTAAATTGTGACTGTTATTCTAAGTCTTTTGGTTAAAGCACTTGGGCTTCAGATCAGTTGTTTTACATTAAGAAGGTTTTGTGATCTGCATTGTTCTGGCAGGACAGGTAGCTTACATCCTTCTAAGTTGGAGTTGCTGATTGAAGGCTCAGTGTCTGTTATTCTAAAAGTGTATTAGTTCTGGTTTAAGCACTTGGGTCCAGGCCAGTTATTTTACATTAAGAAGGTTTGTGGTCTGCACTCTTGTGGGAGGAGAGGCTAGATTCTACCCTTCTGAGCTGGGAATTTCTGGTTAAAGGCTTACTGTGCCTGCTTATTTGTACTATTTTTCTGATATTGGTGCGCCTTGCCAGCTGTAGCATAGACTAGATTAAGGCCTGCTGAATCTAGCTTTGTTTGTATAACTTGAGCACTAATCCAGGCCATCTTTTTTGGAGAAGGTTCCCCTGCACCCTAGTGGCAGGACTGTGCGGTTAGAACTTGTCAGATTGAAGACTGTTGGAACAGGGCTCAGTTTTGAGTTTTTTTACTGGTTATTTGGATAATTAGTTTAAATCAGTTTGCTCATTTTCTATTGTTATTAAAAAAACAAACAAACAAAAAATTGCACTTTATTCATCTGCTTTTACTGTAATTGTGTTTCTTCCCACTTTATTGCCTTATTTTGCTTGTGATTCTTCTTAAAATTACTCAATTATATTATTCTACTGCAGTTATTACTGCTTGGTAGTAGCCTGATTAAATTGTAACTGTTACTCTAAGCCTTTTGGTTTAAGCACTTGGGCTTCAGGCCAGTTGTTTTACATTAAGAACGTTTGTGGACTGCATTGTTGTGGCAGGACAGGTAGCTTATATCCTTCTAAGTTGGGAATTGCTGATTAAAGGCTCAGTGTCTGTTATTCTAAAAGCGCACTAGTTCTGGTTTAAGCACTTGGTCTTCAGGCCAGTTATTTTACATTAAGAAGGTTTGTGGTCTGCACTCTTGTGGGAGGAGAAGCTTTATTCTGCCCTTCTGAGCAGGGAATTTCTGGTTAAAGGCTTATTGTGCTTGTTTATTTGATATGTTTCTTTCTGAAATTTGTGCGCCTTGTTTGCTGAAGCCCAGAAGTTAGTAGTTTATTGGCTCTTTTGGGCTAATTTCTATCTCTTTCATTTCCCTGCTATAAAAACTGCATTTGCGCGGTTTTGCGTACCAGGCAGCGCCAGTTAGCTAGACTGTTCCCGGCTCCACGAATTCTACTCTTCAATTTTTTCCTTGGAACTAGACAAACTTTCAGCTTAAGCACTCAAACCATTCATTTCACAGCCCAGCACTTGCTCAAAACTCATAGCAAGCACTAATTAACCCTAGCACTAGACCCCCTATACTGTCCAGAAGGACAAGGCTCTCTATTCGTCACTACCATCCAATCAGTAAAACAGCTCACTTTACCTATTCAGACATGTCCAAAGGGCAGTTTCAGGTGTACCCTCCAGTCCAACTGGTGAATCTGGGCATTTTGAGGCAATGTTACAACTGCCTCGTGTACACAGGCAACCCTTTCCTACTACCACCAAACACTAATATATTCGAGAGATGCAATTATACAGGCAAACTGGAGGCAAAGCTCTCTCAACCCAAGACTGGAACTGACAGTCAAGAGAAGAAGGAAAATACTTGCAGCACACCACCTGTCTTACACAGACCTACTAAACCAACACCGGCAAATAACACACATAAATACACGAAAACATACTCGGAAGCTCTAAATAAAAATTTGCAAAAGCAACAGAGACCTCCAAAGCCGACACCCAAGTAACCTCCACACCCCATCACAAACCATGAAACACATACTTCACATATTCAGTGTTCCATGCAATCAAAGCCTTTAAGGCAAAATAACATACCCAACACACTAGTAATAGGTGACTCCATAGTCAGGCACACTGATGTCTCACTAACTAGGCTGGACAAGGAGAAGGTTACAGTTAGCTGCCTGTCGGGTGCCAGGATCCGCCACATAACACAAGCACACAAGTCGCTCCAGAACAAGTACAAATACGACTCTGTCATTGTCCATGTTGGTGTGAATGACCTGAGAAGTACCTCCCTGGACTACATGAAAAGAGACATGGAAGAACTCTCTATTCACGTAGCCCAGGCTGGTATGACCCTGACCCTGAGTAGCATCCTGCCCTCACCAAGAATGATGCCACAGTATAAAGAAAAAATTATCAGTTTCAACAATTGGCTAAGTTTCTGGTGTCATTCAAAGGGGATCCAGTATCTGTCCACCTGGGATGACATGCTCGACAAGCCATGTTGCTTCGCAAGAGATGGCTTGCACCTGTCACCTTTAGGCTTTCAAATACTGGCCAAGGCTTTTGCCGCCCCTATAGTGCCTTTTTTGGCAAGGCTCAAAAGACAAACCCACCACCGTAAATAGCACAAGTCACCAAAAACTGAGGGTAATGCAACTCAACGCCAGAAGTCTAAACCTCAAAATGCATGCACTCGAGGCACTCCTCAGTATGGAGAACATTGATATCTGTGCAGTAACAGTAACCTGGTTTAAGGCTCCAGAGAGCACCCTAGCACTACCAGGCTATAACTCATACCATACTTTTTGGCCACAGAACCTGGACCGAAACACAAAATGCGGGGGTGTATCCATATTCATCAAGGATACCCACACCTCCAAGTTAGTGGCACAGCACAATGCCTCAGAGATCATCCATGTGCAACTAACAACGGGCAAAACTGTAATTCAAATTGTAGCTTGCTACAGATCACCCACCATGACCCAGGACCCCCATTCCACGTTTCTGGAGACACTGGAAAATATGAAGGTCCTACCAAATGCCCTAATATTGGGTGATTTAAATTACCCAAACATTAACTGGGAGAACTACTCAAGTACTAACTCCCTTACCCAATGCTTCCTAGAATTTATAAACTCGAATGCCCTGGATCAACTGGTTAACACTCCCACCAGAGGTGACAACATATTGGACCTGGTCATCACCAACATGGGTGACTAGTGTTCTACACTGGAGGTCAACCCCTCTCTGGTTAGATCAGACCATAGACTAATCACTCTGGATATCCACATTCTGCCCCCACCCCCAATCAAGGAAACCACTGTGAAAAACATTTCAAAAGCAAACTTCACGTTACTTAAGACTGAGGTGGAAAGGTTCACAGCCCCAATGCTAAAGGACAATGTTGTCCAAGCTGCTGAATCCTTTACAAAGGCACTCTATGATCACGTGCAAGAATGCATGGATCGTGCTATCCCAAGCAAAACCAAAACTCACTCGTCCAAGAAAAGGAAACCAGTCTGGTGGACCCCTGCCATAAACAAGATATACAATAGAAGGAGGAAACTAGTACAGAAAAAAGTAAAATCCCATGAAGGAAAGATATCCCTGGTCAGTATCAGCAAGAAACTATGATCCCTCATAAAATCATCTAAGGCTAGCTTCGAAAGAAAAATTGCCAAGGATGCCAAAGATAACCACAAAGTGTTCTTTATTTATGTCAAAAACCTAAGTGAAAACTCTCAGATCTGCTCTGAGTTAGTGCAGAATGGCAGAAAATACACTGAGCCAACTGATATTGCCAACATTCTGGCAGACAAGTTTAGTGCAAACTTCTCCCCCCCTCACTCCCTAAAGGGCCCATAACCATACCAGAAAAATGTAGAGCCCCGGCAATCACTGACACACAGGTTAAAAAAGCCCTATCCAAAGCCAAAAATACAGCTTCAACGGGACCGGACGGTGTCCCAGGCTGTGTCTTACATGAGCTCCAAAATGAACTAAACCCTCAGCTAAACACACTGTTCAAACACAACCTCTCTACAGGCTACGTACCCATAGAGTGGTGCACAGCTGCAGTTATCCCAATCCACAAAGGTGGAACCACAATGGAACCCAGGAACTATTGCCCTATAAGCCTGACTAGCCTGGTCTGCAAGGCTATGGAGTGCATCATCATAGAACTCATTAACAGAGACATTGGGAACCTCCAAACATTGGACCCTACCCAGTTTGGCATTGTTAAGGGCAGATCATGCCTCCTAAGCCTGGAGGACTTCTTTGAGACAGTTACCAAGGCTTTAAATGAGGGAAAGGAGGTCCACACAGCCTACCTAGACCTAGCAAAGGCTTTCGACACCATTCCCCATTCTGGTATTATAGACGAGCTCACCAGCCTGAACATAAAGCTCTACACCACAAGATGGGATGCCATTTGGCTCATGAACAGAACCCACGCGGTGAGAGTTGCAAGCTCTAGGTCTGACTCTAAACTGGTTACAAGTGGTGTCCCCCAGGGCTTAGTCCTGGGACCCCTCCTGTTTGGTATATACTTCTCAGAGGTACAGGCAAGCACAGGAGGACTATGGCTGACCAAGTTCATAGATGACTGCAAACTGGAGGCCATAATTGACTCTCCAGCTGATACAGACATCCTCCAGAAGGGCCTCACTGAGACGGATACCTGGTGTCAAAATCATGGCCTCAAGCTAAATTCCAAAAAGTGCATAGTCATCCCCTTTGGAAAAAACAAAGTACTCATGAAATACCAGATATGTGGTAGTCCCCTAAATACAGAAAATGTAATAAGGTATCTGGGGAACCAAGTAGATAGTAATCTCGCCTTTAATAATCATATTGCCAAGGTGGTTAGAAAATCCTTCTATGTGGACCACCTAATCACAAAATGGTTTGCATCTAGAACAAAAGAGGTTATTGTGCCCCTCTACTCATCACTCATCAGACCCATCATAGGCTACAATGCCCCATTTGGGATGTACCTTACAAGATACATGCAACAGCTGGAAAGACCACAGACGTACCTCACCAAGAGGATTACTGGCCTCAAACAGATGCCCTATGCAGCCTGACTGAAGAAACTCCAGCTGTACTAAGTTGCATACTGCTTACTCAGAGGTGATCTCTGCCTGACATACAAGGCCATGTCCAACCCAGAATTGATGGACATGCTTCACCTAAAAAAAAAAAAACAAATCCCCAAGATCCACATGCTCTAGGGATCTAAAACTCACCACAATGATAAATAGGACATGCTGGAGGGATAGAGTCCTGTCTCAGAGACCCCCCATGCTTTGGAACAGGATTCCAATCTACATTAGGTAAATCCCCTCACTAACACTCTTCAAGAGAAACCTTGACGAGTGGATGGGAAACAGAAAATTTACCCTGGGGATCACTGCAGTGGCTCTGCTGGACAGAGGACCAGAGAACTAATGGCTTTGCTGAACAGAGGCACAGGGAACTAATCTAAGGGGGGCGGTGAAAGCCAACACATTCTGGCTAGTCTTATAGATGCCCTCAGGCAGATAACTTAGTACTTACCTATGAACCTATGAAGCTATATATATATATATATATATGTGTGTGTGTGTGTGTGTGTGTGTGTATATAAATGTGTATTGCATATGCACACTGGATCCACACTCTGAATCCCTCACTGCAAAACATCTAACCAAAGGCACTGTTAATGGGGGTGAAGGGGCCCAAAATGGGGATCTCTTGTAATTATTACGATTATCCCTTCCTCCACAGCTGAACAGATCTGCCTTTCAACACAATAACCAGCACTTGCAAGTCTTGAACCCAGGACCCTGCATAACATAGCCACAACAAGTTAACAGTAAGCCATCTCAGCTGTAAGATGTCAGGATGATATCTCTAACATATCATACAGAATAGTCAGTCTACCGTTGGGAATGTACAATGTGGAAGCAGTAAACTTTCCAATGATACATACACACACACACACACACACACACACACACACACACACACACACACACACACACACACACACATATATATATATATATATATATATATATATATATATATATATACACACACACACACACACACACACATATATATATATATATATATATATATATATATATGTATATACACATACATACACATATAAATATATTACTACTTATAGATATGTATAAGAAGAGTATATATATATATATATATATATATATATATATATATATATATATATATATATATATATATATATATGGTGCACAGCATATCAAACAGCCATTATTCCTACAACTGCCACCTTTTAAAATGGCCAGTGTTTGATTCTTTCCTACAAATGAGAATTACTGCATGAAATATATACCCACACACAATGCAAAGGACATGACACCACACACACGTTTGCATACATAGAATGTTTACTTGTGTACTATTTCAGTTGTTTATGACATTTTGTATAGCAGTTAGGTATTTGAAATACATAATAACTGATTAACACAACTCTCAAACAAAACATTTGATACAGTAATCTGAAAAACATAACATACTTTGCTGCCCAGGTTTCAAGTAGTACAACCATAAAAAAAACACTTGCCTTGAAGGTAAGAACCAATCAACACTTAATTACAGATGTAGTTCAGCAGCCTCCAATTACACTCTGTACTCACCCCCAAGGGAGAACAGTATTAGTTGTTACAATGGAAATGTATCTGTTACATAAAAATGCTTAACTTAAAACGTCACTACCACACTGACAAACAGAACTGTGTGTAAGACAGTAAGCTCTAGCCTACCACTGTTCCCATGGTGAAATGTATGGAAATGTACAGCTGTATACGTTAATGTTTCTTACTAATGATATCCCTCACATGTTGTAACAGCCTAGGTTAAAACATTTAATACCCCTCCCCCATAAAATGTATTACAAGGGCATATAACAATGTTTTCCATACACTGACTGCCAGACGGTACAAGGTCACACACATTTTGTCTGGCTGTAGCCCTCATATATATGGACCCTACCCCACAATTTGTCAGTCCACAACATCACTGGAATGATAGCAGGAATGCCAGCACTAAATAATGATAGGCCATTACCTAACAACCTCTTACTGCATGACATCTGGACAAAGCCTAGTATATATGTGGAGGACAGAAGCTGGAACACAGGGCCATATTTGCAATATTGCTGTTATACTCTGTGAAAGTTGCTCGTGTTACAGGATTGGTTGCAACATACTCTTACTCAGGAATACAAAGTCAGAAACACAAATGGACGTTGCCATGTACCAACATCAATCAACTGAGAGAATGCCACTGATATGTCATTGACAAGAGCTGTGTAGTGAACAGACAAAACAGAACAGCCAATCCTCTGGCCATCATGTGGATAGGCCCATAGTTGAGAGCTATGCCGACAGACTGCATTCCATGCAAAACTAGCATTTACACACAAACCCTGTAAAACTAGCAGTATTCAATGCATATAACAGCAATACTCACACTGTCCAAAGGTCTGGAACCTTATACAAACATGTAGTTGGCCTGTGTCCGCAAGTCCTGTTGTAAGAGTTATTGCTACCTGCTGTCTGTAAAACTGCTGCCCACACACAGGAAGGATGGCTTCTATACAGGAAAGGTAAAGGGACAACCCCCACATGATGTAGTCATTTATAGTAGTGGGTTGGTATGACATTGGCTATTGGAAGTACTACACAGCTAGCTGCATGCAATTAGCAAGTGGGGAACACCAACTGGTGCAGAGGTCATCACATGATCATGAGCATTACCTACAAAAGCCATGCTGCAACCTATTCAAACCAGCTCGATCCCTGTATTGGAGAGAGAGAGAGATCAAGACTTGTTGCTGTAATGATGTCCTGCTGAACAACTGCTATGGACATAGCATCTGGCCTGTGGGCAGTGGGCCACTCCTGTCAACTGTGCAGATCTGCGCAGAATGACAAGATGTAAGCCATCATAGTGTTTGCTCTGTTCCTCCAAACATGTATATTAGTCTGGCAAACAGCTGAAGCTGGAAGTAATGAAGTCATGATAGACACATGAGTTTTAGACCCCACCACCTTCAGAACAGTTATGGTAAATGTATCATGCACAAACTTCATAGGTTTGTAATAGGCTTATCTACGATCTGTCCCTATATATCCCCCCTAATGTTAGGCTGTGTCCACATGTGACACTCTGTTTCGTGGCAAGGCAGAACAGTGCAGCTGTGGAGGAAGGAGGTTCAGACTGTGGACCGGATGTCTGAATGCACTCCATATATGTATATATATATATATATATATATATATATATATATATATATATATATATATATATAGGTTCATAGGTTCATAGGTTCATACTAGGCTATCTGCCCTGGGGCATTTATAAGCCTAGCCCGATTGTGTTTGGCTTATGCCACCCCAATTTGAGTTTACTGTGCCCATTTTAAAGTTTAGTTTACTGTGCCTCTGTCTAATAGTGACACTGAAGTAATCCCTGGGACAAACCTACAATCCCTCATCCACTCATCAAGATTCCTCTTGAAGAGAGTCAGTGAGGTGCTCTGCCTAACATGAATTGGAATTCTATTCCAGAGCGAAGGCAGCCTCTGGGTTATGAATCTGTCCCTCCAGCATGTTCTATTTATTTCTGTGCTGAGGTTCAAGTCCCTCGAGCGCGTGGCTCTAAGGGATTTAAATTTTCTGAGGTGGAGCATGTCCATTAATTCTGGGTTGGACATAGCTTTATATGTCAGGCATAGATCGCCTCGAAGTAGGCAGTATGCAACTGAGTAGAGCTGGAGTTTTTTTAACCGAGCAGCATATGGCATCTGTTTGAGTCCCTTGATCCTCCTGGTGAGGTACTTTTGGGGTCTTTCTAATTGCTGCAGGTGTCAGGTAAGGTACATCCCAAAGGGGGCATTGTACGCTATGATGGGCCTGATGAGGGATGAATAAAGGGGCATGATTACCTCTCTTGATCTAGATGTGAATCCTTTCATGATGAGGTGGGCTATGTAGAAGGTCTTTCTAACCACTTTGGCAATGTGGTCGTCAAAGGAGAGATTTCTATCAACTTGGCTCCCCAGATCCCTAATTACTTTCTCTGTACTTAATGGGTTACCACCTATGTGGTAATTTGTGAGCACATTGTTTTTGCCAAAGGGTATGACTATACACTTTTTGGCATTTAGCTTTAGGCCATGGCACTGGCACCAGTTATCCATCTCTGTGAGACCGTTTTGAAGGATGTTTGTGTCAGCTGGAGAGTCGATTATGGCGCCCAGTTTGCAGTCATCTGTGAACTTGGTGAGCCATAGTCCTCCCACGTTGGCCTGTACCTCAGGAAAGTAAATACCGAACAGGAGAGGTCCCAGGACAGAACCTTGTGGGACGCCACTTGTGACCGGTTTAGAGTCTGACATGGCTCCAGCAACTCTGACTCTGTGGGTTCTGTCTTTGAGCCAGTTTGCGACCCATCTTGTGACATAGGGGTTTATATTTAGGCTGGATAGCTTATCTATGATGCCCGAGTGGGGTATTGTGTCAAATGCCTTTGCGAGGTCCAGATAGGCTGTGTGGACTACCTTCCCTTCATCTATGGCCTTGGTGACTGTTTCAAAGATGTCAACCAGGTTCAAAAGGCAGGATCTGCCCTTGACAAAGCCAAATTGGGTAGGATCTAGTGTCTGTAGGTCCCCAATGTCTTTGTTTATGAGTTCCATGATGATCCCCCCCATAGCCTTGCATACGAGGCTAGTCAGGCTTATGGGGCGATAGTTTCCAGGGTCCGCAGAGGCGCCACCTTTGTGGAGTGTGACCACTGTTGCTGTACACCATTCTTTGGGCACATATCCTGTAGTGAGGCTGAGATTGTACAGCAGTTTTACTTGAGGGATTAGTTCTTCTTGGAGTTCATGTAGGATGCAACCCGGGATGCCATCTGGTCCCATGGAAGCAGTGTTTTTTGCTTTGGAGAGGGCGGCCTTCACCTGAGCATCAGAGATGTTTGGGAGGGTGCACTCTGCTGGGATAGATACTAGCTCTTTTGGGGGGGAGGGGGGGGAGAAGTTTGCACTGAGCCTGTCTGCCAGGATATTGGCGATGTCTGTGGGTTCAGTGTATTTTTTGTCGTTTAGAATCAACTCAGAACAAGTCTGGGAGTTGCATCCCAGATTCCTAACATAACTGAAAAAAGCCTTATGATTGTCTTTAGTGTCCCGAGCAATTTTTCTCTCAAAGCTGGCCTTGGAGGATTTTATGAGGGATCGTAATTTTTTGCTAGTACTGATCAGAGATGCCTTCCCTTTTAGGGATTTTGCTCTATCATGTAGTAGCTTCCTCCTTCTGTTGTACAGTTTATTTATGGCTGGGGTCCACCAGACTGGACGCCTGCCTTTGGGTGATTGGGTCTTGATTTTGTTTGGGATAGCATGATCCATGCATTCCTGGAGATGTCTGTAGAATGCGTTTATATAGGATTCTGCAGTTTGGGTCATAGTTTCCACTAGCCCTGAGGCCTTGAAGGATTCCACTTCGTTTTGAGAAGTGTGAAGTTTGCTTTTGAGAAGTTTTTCACTGTGGTTTTCTGGGCTGGGGGTGGGGTCGGGATGTGGATATCCAGTGAAATTAATTTATGGTCTGATCTTACCAATGAGGGATATACTTCTGGTATGGAGCATAGAGTCCCCATGTTGGTAATGATCAGGTCTAGTATGTTATCCCCTCTTGTGGGAGTGGTGACTAGTTGTTCCATAGCATTTGAGTTTATAAATTCCAGGAACCTTTGGGCTAAGGTGCTGGGGCTTGAGTAATGCTCCCAGTCTATGTTTGGGTAGTTGAAGTCACCCAATATAATGGTGTTCGGAGAGATCTTCATGTTCTCCAATGTTTTCAGGAAAGCCGAGTGGGATTCCAAAGCCGAGTGGGATTCCTGACTTTGAGAGGGTGGTCTGTAGGATGCTATAAACTGAAAAGCAGTCTTGCCCACTGTCAGTTGCACATGGATGGTCTCCGATACTTCGTGCAATGCCACTAACCTGTAGGTGTGGATATCCTTGATAAATATGGAAACTCCCCCTCCCTTTGTGGTTCGGTCCTGGTTTTGGGGCCAAAAAGCATGATATGAGGTATAACCTGGTAGTGCTGGGGTGCTCTCTGGAGCCTTGAACCAGGTTTCTGTCACTGCACAGATATTGATGTTCTCCATACTGAGGAGAGCTTCGAGTGTGTGCATCTTGAGGTTAAGACTTCTGGCGTTTAGCAGCATTACCCTTAGTTTCTTATTCCTTGTGCTTTCTATGGAGGTGGGTTTGATTTTTGAGCCTTGCCTAAAAAAGGCACTATGGGGGTGGCAAGAGCCTTTGCCAATATCCAAAAGCCCAGGGGTGACAGGTGCAAGCCGTCCCTAGCGAAGCAACGTGGCTTGTCGAGCATGTCATCCCAGGCTGACAGACATTGGATACCCTTTGAATGACACCAACATCTTAGCCAATTGTTAAAATCAATCATTTTGTCTTTATACTGTGGCATCATTTTAGGTGAGGGTAAGATGCTGCTCAAGGTCAGGGTCATACCGGCCTGGGGTACATGATCAGAGAGCTCCTCTATGTCTCTTTTCATGTAGTCGAGGGAGGTACGTCTCAGGTCATTCACGCCAGCATGTACAATGACTGAGTCATATTTGTATTTGCTTTGGAGTGACCTGAGTGCTTGTGTTATGTGGCGGATCCTAGTGCCCGACAGGCAGCTCACTGTGACCTTCTCTTTATTCAGCCTGGTGAGCAGGACGTCAGTGTGTCTGACAATAGAGTCACCTATTACAAGAGTATCAGGTGTGTTATTCAGCCTTAAGGGCTGTGACTGCTTGGCACACTGACTTTGTGTGCTATGTGTTGTACGTGTTTTGTTTTGGGGTAGCGTTTGCTTGGATGTCTGCTTTGGAGGTCTCTGTTGCTTAGGTAGATTTTTATTTAGAGCCTCTGAGTATGTTTTGTGTTTTATGTGTTTGGTTCTCTGTTGTGGTGGGACTATGTGATACTGGAATTGTGTTGTGTGAGGTTACCTTCTCCTCCTGACTGGTTACACCACTTTTGAGATGAGAGAGTTCAGCCTCCAGTTTGGCTATATGGTTGCATCTCTCACATATATTTGAACCTGTTTGGAGGAGGAGAGGGTTGTCCGTGTACATGAGACAGTTGTAACATTGCCTCAAAATTCACAGATTCACCAGCTGGACTGCAGAGGAAACCACTGACTGACCTTTGGACATTTTATATATATATATATATATATATATATATATATATATATATATATATATATATATATATGGATCTACTTTGATCCAGCAAATTTACGTTTCATCAAAACGTAAATTCGTAACCTCACTTACGCGAAAGTGCATTTTTTCGAAAATGCACTTTCATGTAAAAACAAAAGTAAAACCTAAACAAACAAAAAAAACACACTAAACACAATTATGCAGGGGGGGGAAAGCCACCCTGCACCCCACACCCTCCTACTTTAATCTTCTCACTCCGAGATCGCACTACAGTGGGGAAAAGGGAATATTCCCTTATCCCCACTCTACCACGATCTCAGCAGTAGTTTGTTTAGTTGTACATCAACACTAAACATTGATGTACAACTAACGTTGCATGCAAACTGCATGTTTTTATTTCTTTTGGTTTTTTTTTTATTTTTATTTCTGTTTTTACACGAAAGTGCATTTTTGAAAATACATTTTCCCTACTGTTGAATGAGTGTGCTGCATGATATGTTTGAGAAAACATCACACATATCTGCAGCTCAGATGGCTTACTGGTAAATTGATGTGGCTATGGTGTGCAGGGTCCTGGGTTACACACTTGCAAGGGCTGATCATTTATTTGCTGGCCAAAACAAGGGCTGTTGGATACAGAGTGATTAAGGCACTGAAAAACCAATCAATAAAAACAAATGAAAACTCCAGCAAAGCTAGAACTTCCACTGAGTGACATCCCAAACCACTTGTATCAGAGGCACATTGGATATATGCAAATGATCCTTATGAACATCAGGTGTTTCAGCTAATTGGCAATTCTGAATACCAATGACTTGTTTCGTAGTTTGTTGGGATATTTTTGCAGTGACCCTAATGATAATGGATGTCAGCTGGGTATAAGAGCCCTGTGTTTCTAATGCTTAGTCAAACACTCTGCTTATGCTGTGCTGACCAGGTCATAACAAGGTCGAAATATGCCTCTCCACTGCTAGTGGGGATTGGCTTTATTGGCTTGAAATTGTCCATTAAAATGACAAAATAAGTCATGGGCATTCAGAATTTCCACTTAGCTGAAACACCTGATGTTCATAAGGATCATTTGCATATATCCCATGTGCCTCTGATACAAGAGGTTTGGGAGGTCACTCAGTGGAAGTTCTAGCTTTGCTGGAGTTTTC
The DNA here is from genome assembly GCF_019279795.1 of Protopterus annectens. Taxonomy (NCBI): domain Eukaryota; kingdom Metazoa; phylum Chordata; order Ceratodontiformes; family Protopteridae; genus Protopterus; species Protopterus annectens. Next base: position 362,436,294 of record NC_056736.1, read on the forward strand.
ATTTTGTTTTTATTGATTGGTTTTTCAGTGACCTTCTCACTCATTGTTTTAGTTTGTTGTTTGGGATATTTTTGCAGTGACCCTAATGGACATCAGCTGGGTATAATAGCCCTGTGTTTGTAATGCTTAGTCAAACACTCTGCTTGTGCTGTGCTGATGAGGTCATAACAAGGCCAAAATATGCATATCCACAGCTAGTGGGGTTTGGATTTATTGGCCTGAAATTGTCCATTAAAATGACAAAACAAGTCATGGGCATTCAGAATTGCCAATTAGCTGAAATGCCTGATGTTCATAAAGATCATTTGCATATATCCCATGTGTTTCTGATACAAGAGGTTTGGGAGATCACTCAGTGGAAGTTCTAGCTTTGGTTGCAAAAACGGTTCTTTGACTGGATAAACAATCGGTATTCACCTCAAAGCATAAAGTAAAAAAGGATATAACGAACTGACCACGGCTAATAACAAAAACAGTAAAATGGTAAAAGTTTAATGAAGTAAGTGCTTTTGCGATAAATAACACGTCGCTTCCTCAGACTCTGACAAACACATAAAATCTCTCTATATTTAAATCATACAATATCCAATCATATGGCTTCTCATTCATGACATCATAAAATTCAATATAAAATTTCTTTAAAAAACAACAGCAATTTAAAACAGTGCTTAAATGGCAACAACATAGAAAAGTTCCTAATATACGCTTAAAACTATAATTGTTTCAATGCTTAAGTGGTCTTGCTTTCAAAAAAGGTTTTAGTGACACTGCACTATTTAACCCTGGGTAGTTGTCTGCCTTCAATAGCATAATCCATATCTGTTCCGCTTCTTCTACAATATTACTCATATCCCCACCTCTAATGTTTGATTGCACAACCTCTAGGGCCATAAAATTAAAAATATGTAATGGGCCTGCAGACTACACATGTTTGGCCAGAGCACTGGTTTCTTTCTTATTGTTGATGTCCCTCAGATTTTCTTGTATACTCTCTTTAAACAGCCTATCAGTCTTGCCTATATAAAAGGCATGGCAGACTATACAAAAGCTGAAATATACCAGATGTCTGGTTCTACAATCGGCATAAAAATCTATGTTTATTTCAAATCCACAAGTCTGATGTTGAAAAGTGGATTTAATATATACATAATTGCATGATGTGCACTTTCTACATGGGAAAGTTCCAGTTTCTTTGGGAGACTGTTCTATTTTTCCTTTTAGAGTTTAGTTTGTAGCATAGCTGCCTCTTTAATGGCTTTTTATTCTTGAAGGAAAAACTAGGTTTATTATCTATCACCCCCTGTAGTTCATTTATAATGGTCAAGATGCCCCAGTTCTTTTCAAATATCCCACAGAATCTTCTGATGTCACTTGAGTAGATTATTGGAAACCGGACCTTACTCGTGTTATTCATATTTAACAATACATCTTGGGCCTCTGAAGAATAGTATGGGGTCCCTCTGTTGTTGTGTCCTTCATACATTTTTTCAATACTATCATCTATTTCCTTTTTATTATATCCTCTCTTCTTAAATTCATTTTCCAGTAAAGTGACTGCTTCTTGCTTTGCTGGAGTTTTCATTTTGTTTTTATTGATTGTTTTTTCAGTGACATTCTCACTCATTGTTTTAGTTTGTTGTTTGGAACATTTTTGCAGTGACCCTAATAATAATGGGCATCAGCTGGGTATAACAGCTCAGTGTTTCTAATGCTTAGTCAAACACTCTACTTGTGCTGTGCTGGCGAGGTCATAACAAGGCCGAAATATGCATATCCACAGCTAGTGGGGTTTGGCTGTATTGGTCTGAAATTGTCCATTAAAACGATGAAACAAGTCATGGGCATTCAGAATTTCCAATTAGATGAAACACTTGATGTTCATAAGGATCATTTGCATATATCCCATGTGCCTCTGATACAAGAGGTTTGGGAGGTCAATCAGTGGAAGTTCTAGCTTTGCTGGAGTTTTCATTTTGTTTTTGTTGATTATTTTTTTCAGTGACCTTCTCACTCATTGTTTTACAACTTTTACAACCTGTAATGTTATCCAAACATGAGCAATGAATGTGTAATATAGAATCCTATGTTAGGAAAACAAATATGGGGAATACATACCTTAACAAACACTGGAAGTATATGTGTGCACACACTCCAAATAACATATTGTGGAAGCAGCTTTTGAGGTACTGACAGCATTCACTCTGCTTGAGTATGCACTTTCCATCAAGTACAGTTCCTCAGTGTCACACCAAGTAATGGTCTTCTGTCCAAGAAGTATGTCCATGACATTTGCCCACTCACCTGTAACAGAGGCAGCTGTGGCTTGCACACATCTTACAAACCATGGAATGGATCCCATATCCAAAAGGTAGCACTCAAGAGTGCAAGACGTCGCCTTACCTCACCATTGCATATACCATGGCAAACAGCGCAGTCATTTATGTAATGATGAAGTATGGGACAACATTAATGTAGAAAATAAACAGATGTCCATCCAAGACAGATGACAACACATGTTACAATCTGGTCACGGAGGCTGCCCAGAAACATGCAGAAACACTGAGGGACTTGCAGGAATGTCTAGCAAGTACTGCCTGTGCAGCAACTGTGTCGGCAATTGCCTGGACTATGCATAAGTGTGGCCTATGGGTTAGGGTAATCAGATGGAAGAGTTGTTCCACAGGAAACATCATCCAGGGCTCTCTACAGGTAGTATATGCATAACATCAAGTCTCCCAAAGGCATGTGTTGCAATGTGTAATGGTGTACCAAGACCAAGGCTGAAACCTACAGACAGTATTAATAAAGATACATGTGCTGCACAAGCAACACCTCACTCCACCTCAGGCCCATCATCCCCATCTGTACCTTGCTGGTGCCAGTGTACACCTTTAGGTTTGTTGTTCATTAGCAGGAATTAAGCCAGTAGACACGGTGTTCTGAATTTGGGACACTGCAAAATGACACTCATGTGTAGCCCATAGTTGTCAAGCATCTGCAAAAAGGCCGAGGATGGGGAGGGGTGTCATCCTGAAACACAACAGTGAACGGAAGCATACATCCAAAGCTCACTAAGAATGGCTGTATCTGAACACAGTCAAGGTCATGAATTGTGCCAATCATAACCCTGACTCCACAGCAATAGTGAAGGCACTGTGTGACCTCCAAGGGCTGTGCACATGAGCTGACCTTGCAATCTGGCAGAGTTGGGAGATATTTGTAGGGCGGAGTGACCAAATAATGGCAAGTGAAGATGGCCCATGCTAATATACCCCTTCCAGGAATAGTGACTGCTGTAGTTCACTTAACAGGTGTGCAACAAATCATCGTGTTAAGGGTGTGCACACTTGTGTAACCTACATATTGTATGTATCTCAATCAGCATCTGTACAACTAACACATTTATTTGATACTGCATTTGATTGCACAGGTCATATATCACATATCAGGTGTGTATAATGTTAACATATGCAGTATTGTGGCCCCATGGCATATCAGGGAAGAGGGTGGCATGTCAATAAGGGTGTGTTCACTCATCATAGCCACAGTAAGCTTCGAAGGTTGTCAGTGTAATTGGATTTTATTGCTCAAACATGCACTGCTGATGATGAGATCTGCAAATCAGACAGCAGGCATTCAGTATTGACATCTGTCTTCATATCATCCCAGGTATGTGTCAGAAAAACACATAGGGGCTGTGAGCAACAGAGTAAACATAACTGCCACACATATACACAATCAGCAATGGTGTGCACACTCGTGAGGTATGGTACACAGTACATGCCAGGGTGCTGAATAGGTGCACGGCAATACTGTGTACATGGGTGCAGTGTGTTCCAGGTAAGGGGCATCACCTACTAACACAACTCATGCATCACAGAGATGTATAATGTTGGTAACAGGGATTGAGTATAGCTGCAGTGCTCACCCAGACTCTGCTACACTTTGCTGTGAAGGAAAGGTTAGTTTGCTTTTTATTTGTTGTATTTTGTATTACTTTATTGCCTTTTTATATTTTGAATACTGTGATTTGTTTTCTTTACCTTGCAGAACTGATCAATTAAGGACTCATACATAAGATAGAAGAGGTCACTTAAGGTTAATCATTTGTGAACTGTGGGGGTGGAGCTAGGAATTAAACCTTCTATTTAAGGGGTAAAATAAAACATTTCAGAGCTTTACTAGAAAGGCTCATCCAGACTCTGCTACATTTTGCTGTGAAGGAAAGGTTTGTTTGCTTTTTATTTGTTGTATTTTGTATTACTTTATTGCCTTTTTATATTTTGAATACTGTGATTTGTTTTCTTTACCTTGTGTTTTACTTGTATTCTGCTTTTAACTGCATATTAAAACTTCAAAAGAGACTACAGCTCTGTCTCTTGTGAGTCAGGAAGAAACTGCTTACTGTCATGTTCTTAAATACCACTGTCTTTCTAATTGCCTGCCTCTTATGTTAATTTGACCATATATCTCATTTCCTCTCTGCTTTCACTGGCTTGTGTGAGTAAGCACAAAACTATCATTTTGTGAAATCACTCCCCTTCAACTATTTAAATTTATTAGCCATCCTACTGTATTCCATAGTAACAGAATACAAAAGTGACCACCCCCTTTCAAGCTATCTTGCTGTTTTAAAAATAATGACTCTCCTCTAAAACTTAACTTTTTAGACAGGTAAAACTTAAGTTACCTACTTTCACATCTAACTTTTCTAGTGCACACTGCAGTGTTTAGGATAAAACATTTTTTTCATCTTACCGACACCCTGATATTGGGTGATTTCAATTACCCTACCATTAACTGAGAAAACTACTTGAGTACAAACTCCCAGGCTCAGCACTTCCTGGAATTTATCAACTCAAATGCCCTGGATCAGCTGGTAAACTCCCCTACCAGAGGTGAAAACATATTAGACCTGGTCATCACCAACATGGGTGACAGGTGTTCCGCACTGGAGGTCAACCTGTCACTGGTTAGATCAGACCATAAACTAATCACGCTGGATGTCCACACCCCACCACCACCCCCAACCAAGGAAACCACAGTGAAAAACTTTGCTAAAGCAAACTTCACCTTACTTAAGACAGAGGTGGTACGTTTCACAGCCCCCACACTAAAGGATAACACTGCCCAAGATGCAGAATCCTTTACAAATGACCTCTGTGAGCACCTACAAGGATGCATGGATTGTGCCAACCTTAGCAAAACCAAGACTCACTCCCCGAAGAGTAGGAAACCAGTCTGGTGGACCCCTGCCATAAACAGGTTATACAATAAAAGGAGGAAACTAAGAAAAAAAGCAAATCCCAAGAAGGAAAGCCATCCCTGATCAGTATTAGTAAGAAACTAAGGTCCCTCATAAAATTCATCCAAGGCTAACTTTGAAAGAAAAATAGCCAAGGATTCGAAAGATAACCACAAAGCCTTCTTTAGCTATGTCAAGAATCTAAGTGGCAACTCACAGATATGCTCTGAGCTAGTGCAAAATAGCACAAAATATATTGAACCTACTGATATTGCCAACATCCTGACAGATAGATTCAGTGCAAACTTCACCCCCCTCTCACCTCCAAAAGGGCCCACAACAATACCAGAAAAGTGTAGTGTCCCGGAAATCACAGACGCACAGGTGAAAACATCCCTTTCAAAAGCCAAAAACACAGCATCAGTGGGGCCAGATGGTGTCCCAAGATGCGTCTTGCATGAACTACAGAATGAACTAACCCCCCACCTTAACACGCTGTTCACCCTCAGCCTCTCCATAGAAGGGTGCACAGCAATGGTTATTCCACTCCACAAAGGAGGGGCCACAACTGACCCTGGTAACTATCACCCCATAAGCCTGACTAGCCTGGTCTGCAAGGCTATGGAGCGCATCATCATGGAACTCATTAACAAAGACATTAGGAACCTCCAAACACTTGACACGACCCAGTTCGGCTTTGTTAAGGGCAGATCATGCCTACTAAACCTAGTTGACTTCTTTGAAACAGTCATCAAGGCCATAGATGAGGGAAAGGTGGTTCACACAGCCTACCTTGACCTCGCCAAGGTGTTCGACACCATTCCCCACTCAGGTATTATAAAAAACTCGGTCCTGGGACCCCTACTGTTCGGCATATACTTCTCAGAAGTACAGGCAAACACAGGAGGACTATGGCTAACCAAGTTCGCCGATGACTTCAAACTGAGAGCCATAATTGACTCTCCGGTTGACACGGACATCCTCCAAAAGGCCTTACTGAGATGGACACCTGGTGTCAAAGTCATGGCCTCAAGCTAAATGCCAAAAAGGGCATAGTCATCCCCTTTGGGAAAAACAAAACACCCACGAATTGCCACATTGGTGGTAGCCCCCCAAATACTGAAGACGTAATAAGGGATCTGGGGACCCAAGTAGACAGTAACCTCTCCTTTGATAATCACATTGCCAAAGTGGTTAGAAAATCCTTCTATGTGGCCCACCTAATCACAAAAGGGTTTGCATCCAGATCAAAAGAGGTCATTGTGCCCCTCTATGCATCACTCATCAGACCCATCATAGAGTACAATGCCCCATTTGGGATGTACCTTACAAGACACCTGCAACAACTGGAAAGACCACAGAAGTACCTCACCAAGAGGATCACTGGCCTCAAGCAGATGCCCTATGCAGCTCGACTGAAGAAACTCCAGCTGTACTCGGTTTACCGCCTACTCACAGGTAATCTCTGCCTGACATACAAGGCCATGTCCAACCCAGAATTGATGGACATGCTCCACCTAAAGAAAACCATATCCCCTCGAGCCACACACTCCAGGGATCTAAACCTCACCACAATAAATAGGACGTGCTGGAGGGATAGATTCCTGTCCCAGAGACTTCCCATACTCTGGAACAAGATTCCAATCTACATTAGGCAGAGCTCCTCGTTAACCCTCTTCAAGAGAAACCTTGACGAGTGGATGGGAAACAGAAAGTTTACCCCAGGGATCACTTCAATGGCTCTACTGGACAGAGGCACAGGGAACTAATCTTAGGGGGTGGGCAAAAGCCAACACATTCCAGCTAGGCTTATAAATGCCTTTGGGCAGATAGCCTAGTACCTACCTATGAACCTATGAACCTATGAACTGAGGAGAGCATACAGTAAAATAGACTGGGTCTTGTCTGACTATTTAACTCAGGCTGTGATAGACCAAATTGAACACAGGTTTATGACTGTGGATTTTCCAGTGATCCCACACATCTTTGGGATCCCAAAAAAACCATAAAAATTTACACAACCCCCAATTCAGACCAATTGTTGCAGCAACAGGGACAAAAACTGAACCAATAGCTGCATACATTGATTTCTGGTGTAAAAATGTATTTAAACACTACAAACACATTCTAAAGGATTCATGGCACTGTTTAGAAACACTAAGAGACATTTTTATTACAGAAGAGTTTGTATTCATCACAGTAGACGTAATGAATTTATTTACAGCAATATCACATAAAGAAGGATTGGTGTTGTTTGAAGAAGCCCTTATGGGGAAAGATGATATACGCAATGTTAACATTTTTTACTGGTGGAACTTATGGAATTAGTACTAAACAACAACTTTTTGTTGTTTGAAGGTGAACTTTTTCACCAAATGTCAGGTGTAGCCATAGAAGCCAAATGCGCACCAATACATGCTAACTTGGTGCTGGCACAATGGGAGGAAAAATGGGTCTTTCTATCAAAGTTTTATGACAAAGTCATTACATAGTTAAGGTTTTTAGATGATATTCTCATCCTGTGGAGGGTACAGATGCTGGGTTTAGTGATTTTATGGAGTACTTAAACAACACCATGACATTCTTAAAATTTACCCACAAAATTGGGAAAGATATTATAGATTTTTTAGACATCTCCCTGACTTGGGATAAAATTAACAACAAATTGAACTCTAGGGTGTACAGAAAAGATATGTACTCTAATTCGCTGCTTCAGTATGACAGTTGTCATCCAAAGCATCAAAAGAAAAACGTAGTAAAATGACAGATAGTCAGGTTTTCGAGACTCACTAGTGATGGCAGTGAATTTAAGGACGATATGTACATCCTAGTAGGAATGTTCAAAGAAAGAGGTTACCCCACCAAGTTTCTTATTAAAATTAAAAATGAAATTTGTGAAAGAAGAAAGGACAGGTTTACCCCCATTTTATCCACTGACCATAGGTTCACCTTGGATACAAGACACAATACTGTGTCAGATAGTGTTTTGATTCTCCCTTATAATAACAAAGCGTTGAAAATTAGAGCAATGGTTAATAACACATGGGGCTTAGTTTTGGGTCCTGAGCTCAAAAATATCCTGGGTACTAAACCAAGAACCACTTTTACTAGGGGTGCAAATTTAAATAACTGGTTTGAAAAAACTTGTAACAACAAAAGGCTTAGATCTGCCATGTTGAAGTGTAACATGTGTAAAGCTTGTAAATACATCAATACAGACCCTATGTGATGCTAGAAGGGTATTATCATTCTATCCCATGTCCTGGCCACTGTAACTGTAACACTAAGATAGTGATATATGTGGCCACATGTTTGTCTTACCCAACTTTTTACATGGGCAAAACCACCAGAAAATTAAAAGAAAGAATTTTGGAACATGTTAAGGACATTAATCGGAAAAGGAATGAAAGTGTATTGTACAATCACTCTGTGGGATGTGATAGTTTCAAAAAGTTTATATTTTTTGTTATTGACTGGTGATTGATTATGGTAGAGGTAGTGACTTGAAAACTCACTTGGAGAAGTTAGAATTAGATTGGCAGTTTAGGACCAATGCTACAACGTTCCCTGGTATTAACAACAGTGTTTCTTTAAGTTCAGTTTTGAAACTAAAGACAGCTCAGATTTGATTTGTATGTTACAAATGTTTGGAACAAAACATAAGTATTGGACATTCAAAAGTTTATTAACTTCATATTACTTTATTTTTTTATGATTTTTGTGTTTTTAAGAATGAGATAAAGTATTGATTAGTGTGAGGTTTACAAATGTAAAGGTGTATGAGACATTTTTTAAAGCTTGTGGTTTAGGTTATCTTATGTAAAAGGAACTACATCATTAACTCATCATGTGATGTGATTGTAAGTATTTAAGGGTGGATTTAATGTAGTTAATTTACTCTGATGAAGCCTTGAGATTACAGGGTGAAAGTGCTTGGTGACATTTACTATTAAAGTTTTTCAACTTCATTGATTGTGGTGGCACCACTGTGGTGGCATTTTTATTTTCTTTTGTATTTATGTTATAGTTTTCATTCTTTTGGTCATATTTTCTTTTATTTACTTGTTCAGTTCTCCACCTTGGTTGCAGCCACTTTCGGAAATGGAGGTATTAACTCAGAAATTAGAAGAGTTACTGCTGTTGC
>NC_056736.1:362450682-362493182 GCF_019279795.1 Protopterus annectens
GAGTTTCAAACCCCTACCTGAATATATATTACTATTACAGTGTTATGCAGTTATTTCATGTGCCATAGAGCTTACATGTTAAAGAGCAGTCCAAAGGAATCTTTAAAGGTTAGTGACATCAGCAACAATGCTAAAGGAGGGATAAGGGACGTGTAGTATGTGTGAATATTCACAAAAGCAGATGTCAATGAAGACACACACACACATCATCACAGTTGGCAGGATCAGGATTACAACTCCTACCTAACTAGTTTGCTATACTACAGTATTACGCAGTTATCACAAATGCCACAGAGGTTATACGGCCGATATATGACCAGTGGATTATTTCAAGGTGAATTACATCAGCAGGTGTGCTAAAGTATGTATATGTGAGGTGTAGTGATTGTGAATGGCTTCAAAATCATTAATCTCCACACACACACACACACACACACACACACACACACACACACACACACTTGCCAGTACTGAGATGCATATGTTCATTGCTTCACAGGTGTGTAGTAGGTGAATGGGCCTGAAGGCTGTACAAAGCTAGGCAAAGGGAATACCTTGGCATCAGGCCACATGACAATGGTCTCCAGTGTAGCTCAGGGGTGTAGTCCCTGGAGTGGTCCCCTCAGGTGGGTATTGTATTCACCATCCACTCATCTAGGTTAGTGTTGTGGGTGGCCAGTGATGTGCACTACTTCCCATGTATGTGATCTATATTCCATAACATGGACAGTGTCTGGGTTGTGCACATGTCCCACATGCATGTTCTGTGACATGTGGAAGTGTACTTGAGGTCTCTGGGGCATGTTGTGTGTGGACAGATTGTTATCTTCTGATGTGGCATTCCTGACCCCATTTGGTGAGACCTGGCTATGGAACTGAGGTTGTGCTTGCACCTACATTGACAGCATGATACAGGTATTCAGTGGAGTTAGTGGCATCTGTCCATACACAGCATGTGTATAAGGCATGGTATTCCCTTTGTGGGCTACATTTGCAGACTATAAAGTTGTAGCAGGCGTCCAGTGAAGAACATAGCAAAAGGACCATTGTAAGCATTTATTTGCCTACTGTAGGGATGGAACAGGGTGCCCTGTCATTTTACTTGCTGGATAACACACATTCAGTCAGGATATGTAACACTTCACAGTACTTTCTGATGTCAGTGGCATTGTTGTGGTCATCAGGCATGTAGTCCACTGCAATCACACAGTGGTTACTATCTGTGAGGCAATATGCAGGGAACTATCAATATAGTGATTGCTGCCTAGCCAAGTGTGTTTGTCTATGAGATGTGGGTGGAGAGTGTTCTCTGAGTAATACAAGGGTTGCTTATATTTTTCATCAATCCATAATGTCACATGTAGGGCTATGGATTGTCTATACCAGTCTCTCTGGTGTTTGACATCTGTTGTCCTTGAAAGGTGGACATTGTGACATATACTAGGTCCTCAACATAATAATTTAGCAAAACCCGCCCCACAATGCATCCTGTTATTACACAATCACAGCAACCTCCACACAGGATACTGATGACAGACAGACAGACACACACACACACACACACACACACACACACACACACACACACACACACACGCACACACACACACGCACACACACACACACACACACACACACACACACACACACACACACACACACACACACACACACACAAACATACACACAGTTTTACTGCTGCCATGTTTGAGATTAGAACAACTACCTAACTAGTATGTTACACTATAGCATTACACAGTTATCGCACGCGCAACAGAGCTTATAGGGCTGGACCTTCTCCAAAGGAGTATTTCAAGGTGGCTGACATCAGCAGGCCTGCTAAAGTAGGGAAGTGGGAGGTGTAGTGACTGTGATTGGCCTCAAAATCATTAATCCCCACACACACACACACACACACACACACACACACACACACACACACACACACACACACACACACACACACACACACACACACACACATTTTCACAGGTGCCATGTCTGCGATTAGAGCACCTACCTAACTAGTATGGTACACTATAGCATTAACTAAAAAGCAATGGTGTCACTGCTCAAAATATCCAAACGACAATTCTAAAACACACCAAACACTTTATTGCAAAGCTTTCGGGTCTACACCCTTCATCAGTACAAATCAATTAAATGCATTCAAAATTTAAATAGGAGATAAAAATAAACCACATGCTTCAGCCAACCTATCACGCTAACTGACAATCAAAACTTAAAGGAACTTTTCTAATAAATACATTATTTTCCAAAAATATTTAAAATAAATATTATTACATACTTGTATTCTCTTCTAAACATTTGTATACATAGAATTATGCATGTAAAATATACACACTTAAATACAAACACATATATACATATACATACACACTCTCATTTATACATACACACACTCTCCCTCATGCACACAAACATGCATACATATATACATATACATGTGGACACAAATACATATATATACACATATAAACATATACATTCTCTCAGTCTCATCTATCATATTAAAAATCTAACTTATAGTTTTTCTCTTCGTCTTTTCATTAACACTGGTTTTAAACTAACCGCATTATTCAAACCAGGACTCACGTCCGCCTGTAGTCTAATGATCCATTCATACTCTTTTAATTCCAACAGATTATTCATATCACCCTTCCTTAAATTCATTTGTACTGTGTCTAATGCCCTAAACCTAAATTTATGCTGTTCACCCTTATCTAAGATATGTTTACTTAAGGCATTTGTTACTATTTTCCTTCTTATTTCTGATTTATGCTCTATAATCCTTTCCTTCAACCTTCTGGTTGTCTTACCTACATAAAATGATGTGCAGGATGTACAGGTAGCCAGGTAAACCACTTCCACTACATTACAAGATGTCGAAACTTTAGAAACAAAGACTTCTTTAGTTATGGGGTGTTTAAAAATATTATCACCCTCATAAAGGTCATTACAGCAGGAACAATTATAGCATTTTCTTGTTCCTACTGTATGCTCAACTTCTTCAGATTTTATTCTAAAATCCTTATAACAAAGCTTTTGTTTTAATGTTTCTGAGTTTCTGTAGGCGTAACTTGGTCTATCCCCCACAATGGCCCTTATTTCTGGCATAGCCAATAGTATAGGCCAATTTTTCTCTATTATTTTATGTACATTGTTTGTATTTAAATTATACGTAGTGAGGTACCTAACTAATTTGTCATCCTTACCTACATCTCTTTGATTCTTCTCCTTTCCCCCTCCCCTTAGGATAGGTTTATATTTATCATTCCTTTCTTTTAACACTTCATCATAGGCCATATTTAAAATACGTTCTGAATAACCACTTCTTCAAAACTCTTGTAGCATAGCTGTGGCTTGTTCTATAAAATTAGTAAGCAAAAATACAGCAAACCTTGAGTCCTGGTCTTCTTCAAAAAAAGACTTTAATAAACATAAACCAGACCAAACTGACGATGGAAAACGATACACTCCACAATCCAAAGATACTAAGCGCTTTCACCCACTAAGATGGGGCATCATCAGAGTACAAAATACATTAGATAGTCATCCCTTATATACTGCATTCAGAGTCGATTAAAAGGCAATTAATCAATAAGCTTACTCATAATTAAATAGCCAGTAATCCAAGTCTTAAAGGTAAAGTAAAATGTAAAGATCAATGTTATATAACCAAACTTTGTGAAAACATAAATATAAAAACCATGTGTTAATATAAATACAATGTTAAAAAATACAGTCAATAAATTAACAAACTCATATACGGTAACAGGAACACAGGTTGGCTTCACAAATCTCTGAAGACCAATAAACGAAAAAACTTGGTTTAGAAATGACTCGAGACTTTCAATATAACATAAAACGAACGTTCTTTATTTGATACAGTTAGCGCTTTCACCTACTCGGCTTCATCAGACAAAATTGATAATTGTTATGAGTAGACCTAAAATGTAGTGTGTTGATAATAAAAATGTATGTGTTTATTTGTGTGTGTGTAATTGTTGTATTAAAATTCCAAATCATTAAATAGATGAATACAGTTAAATACATATTATATAAGTATAAATATAAGTAAAAATAAAAATGTTAAATATAAATATATATAAATATGTGAATATAATATTAAATGTAATTATTTACAAATAATTGTGTAATTATTATGTAAATATTAATAAAAATATTTTTATTTCATAATATAATAGATATAGTATTGGGCTTATATTGACTAGTTTTAATACAAATTTTGTGCATTTTCTTGCTCCAACATGCAACGTTTACTACAGGAGCATTTAGAAATTACCAACAAACTTATTCAGGCGTTGCATGAGCAACGCAACAATCAGGGTAATGAAGAAGAAATCCTCATTTCCGATACGCAGGAGCAGTTACTCACTTTACACTCAACGCCTAATACAAGCATGCATAGGCAGAGGCCCGTTGCTAGGCAACGATCTACAACTCCAATTAGAAGCATGACGACGTCAGGGAACGGTGGTGCCGTGGTTCCTCCTTCAAATCTTTCAACTAATCATAGAGAAGAACGAAATGGTGCTATTAACAACGGTCATTTATTGTCGAATATTCCTTCTACCCACTGTGTGGATCTAAAACAATTTTTGTTACCTCCTTTACTCAAGAATAATGTGGTTGTTTCCAGAGACATGGGGTCCCTTAACTCACAGTTGGCCGAATTTGAAAAGACATTGAAGGCTTTCAAATCCCTTCAAATGGACAATGCGTTCTTAGAACGCTCACTTGAATTAAAACAAGTACCAAAGGGGTTACGGATTTTTAAATTACCTCATGGCTTTGAGGAAGGTACTGCTGTATTTTCTGACCTTTTATCTCTTTTTGATAGAGCTGGTTTTGACTTATTGAAATTAATCATACGTAACAATTGTGAGAAATTGAACATTTTGAATGAGAAACTATGTCAGCTGGACAGAAATATTAAAGCAGACCTTTTATTTGAGCATAACAAATTTAGATTAGACAACATATTTAAAGACATGGATAGGTATGTTAACAAAGGACTTGACATCAAAAACCATAAAATAGAAAGGGACAGCCAAGACTATAGGAATAACAAAGTTTATACACACTTTAAAGAATACAAAAACATGAAATATTACAAACAAACTCAAGGACATTATAGCCAGGACAAGCATAATCCAATGTCAGGTTTTGAACAAACTTATAGAAATAACACTAACACTAACAATAATGATGAATCACAATCAGTTTTATTAGATCAGCCGGTGATAAGGAGGTCAGAAAGAATAAGGGAAAGACAGGGCAGTCACAAGCATCCCCCACACAATCATTACAACAAGAGGGAACAGAGAATGAACTCTTGGTACAGATAGAAGACTCCCACTCTGCATTATTTAACAATGAGCTTACAAATGATTTGATTATTAACCAAGATTTGGGTAATTGTTCGGTTACAACATACTCAGGTTTTAGTTTATATAACTACACTAAACACAAATTTGGTAAGACTCATCTAGAATTGTTTAGTAAAGGTTTTAATTTTGTACCTTCGTTTCATTTGGACATTGGTAGTGTGTTGATTAATTTTAAACTATTTACTAGATTGTTAAATTTAAAAATATTTTCCCATCAGACTAACACTATTATTACTGACACTATTTTTTTTACTCCCAAACGTCACAGTACTTTCATCTCCCCACATTTTTTAATTCAGATTTTTGAAAAACTTTGTGAAAACCGTATTAGAAGAATTTTAAACAAGAAAATTGTCACCAAATATAATTTGACTTCAGCAGAACAGTTTTGTCTAAAAGAACTAACTAGTTCAGACCAATACAGGATTATGAAGCCGGATAAAGGGGGTGGGGTAGTCATTGAACACTGACTACTACAAAAGAATGACTGATTTACTAGATGACAATGACACTTATGAAAAAGTCACTAGATATGAAGTCAACAAAGCATACACTACAATTGACTGGTTGATTTATGAATATTTGATGGATGCTAGAATTGACCAGAACACTTTCAAATATCTTTCTGTGGAATTCCCTATTACACCTTCAATTTTTGGGATTCCAAAAATTCATAAGGATATACACCACCCCCCATTCAGACCCATAGTGTCAGCTAAAGGCTCAAAAACTGAAGCATTAGCAGCCTATGTAGATTTCAAATGTAAAGAGATTTTGAAAAGTATACCACACATTCTTAGAGACTCGTGGCATTGTTTAGAATCGGTCAGAGAATTTTCAAAAAATTTTGATTTTAAATCCAATTTTTTTATGGTCACTATAGATGTTGTTAACCTCTTTTCTGTCATTCCCCATGAAAAGGGGATGGAAATGTTTGAAGATTGTCTTAACAGACACAAAAGATTTAATTTCTCTGAAAACCGTTTATTAACCAGCATGCTTGAACTAGTCTTAGAAAACAATTTTATGTACTTTAACCACAACTACTACACACAGAAGAAAGGTGTTGCTATGGGGGCAAGATGTGCCCCCATTTATGCTAATTTAGTTTTAGCACAATGGGAGTCTGATTTCATATTTACTAGTATTTTTTGGAACAAGATTTTATTGTATTTGCTTTATTTGGATGACATTTTGATTTTTTGGGGGGGATCTAAGGAAGAGTTTAATTATTTTATCATTTTTTTAGGACAATCTATCATTTTTTTAAAATTCACTAGTCATATTTTTGACAACAATGTGGAATTCTTGGACATTAAGCTTACTGTCGTTAACAACAGAATTGAATCAACCTTATTCAGGAAGAAAACATACTCAAATTCATTCCTACACTTTGACAGCTGTCATCCACTCCACCAAAAAAAGAACCTGGTGAAGGGCCAGATGGTCAGACTGTCTAGATTAATTAGTGACAATCAAGTGTTTAAACATGAATTGGATGTACTTATGAGTATGTTTTTTGACAGAGGTTATCCTTACGATTTAGTTTTCAGCATTAGTAAGGAGGTGACAACTATGAGGTTGACCAAATATAAACCTATTATTATTTATGAAACACCAGAAGGAACTACTCCCAAAGTTTCTACTACTAGGAATGACACATTTATAATTCCATTCAACAACAGAACACATGAGATTGTCACTAGTGTCGAAGAATTATGGACTAGTGTTATAGATGTAAATGTGGAACTTTCAGGTATCTTAGGAATGGTACCTAAATTTACATATAGTAAAGACAAAAATTTGAAAAATTTATTTGAGAACAATTTTAACAGTGAACAGCTGAGGCATTCTAGGATGAGCAAATGTGGCTCATGTCATGTGTGTAGATTTATTAATGATGGTCCTTACATTTCTATTCACAACTATGGGAAAACTTTGAAGTGCCCTGGTCACTGTAACTGTAATTCCAGTATGGTTGTTTATGCCGCAACATGCACAGCATGTCAAGCATTTTACATAGGGAAAACTATCAGAAAACTAAAAACATGTGTTATAGAACATCTGAGTGATATTAAAAGACACAAATCTACAAACACGTTATTCAACCACAGTATAAATTGTACCAATTTTAAAAGATTTTTGTTTTTTTGTTATTGATAAGGTACCATTCAACACACACAAAGGTGGAGATGAAAAAACAATGTTAGAAGCCAAAGAATGTTTATGGCAACTCAGGCTTAATGCCTGTAAATGGCCAGGCCTTAATGAACAAATAGCTATTTCTAGCATACTTAAACTAAGATCACACTTTATATGAATTTAGTTTACATTTATATTTTTATTGTTTCCCAATAAATGTTTTTTTTATTATGTTAAAACAATTTTTAACTAACAACAGTACAAATATTATAATCAAGTTTTAAGAACTATATCTATTATATTATGAAATAAAAATATTTTTATTAATATTTACATAATAATTACACAATTATTTGTAAATAATTACATTTAATATTATATTCACATATTTATATATATTTATATTTAACATTTTTATTTTTACTTATATTTATACTTATATAATATGTATTTAACTGTATTCATCTATTTAATGATTTGGAATTTTAATACAACAATTACACACAGACAAATAAACACATAAATTTTTATTATCAACGCACTACATTTTAGGTCTACTCATAACAATTATCAATTTTGTTAATTTATTGACTGTATTTTTTAACATTGTATTTATATTAGCACATGGTTTTTATATTTATGTTTTCACAAAGTTTGGTTATATAACACTGATCTTTACATTTTACTTTACCTTTAAGACTTGGATTACTGGCTATTTAATTATGAGCAAGCTTATTGATTAATTGTCTTTTAATTGACTCTGAATGCAGTATATAAGGGATGACTATCTAATGTATTTTGTACTCTGATGATGCCCCATCTTAGTGGGTGAAAGCACTTAGTATCTTTGGATTGTGGAGTGTATTGTTTTCCATCGTCTGTTTGGTCTGGTTTATGTTTATTAAAGTCTTTTTTTGAAGAAGACCAGGACTCAAGGTTTGCTGTATTTTTGCTTACTGGTATACCTTGCTCTGGAATGACATTGTTCTATAAAATTATCATCAAGTGTATTTAATTTACTCGTTCTTATTAATTGTGCCTTCACTATTCCTTTAAAGGTATGTGGAGTATGCATACTACTCCTATTTAAGTATCTCAAAGCATCCACTTCTTTCTTATATGCGGTCTGGGCCGTATTTTCCACACGCCCGGGGGCTTTGAAGGATTCCACCTCGGTTTTGAGGAGTGTGAAAATTGCTTTAGAGAAGTTTTTCACTGTGGTTTTCTGGGCAGGGGGTGGGGTCAGGATGTGAATATCCAGTGAGATTAGTTTATGGTCTGATCTTACCAGTGAGGGATACTCTTCTGGTCTGGAGCATAGAGTCCCCATGTTGTTGATGATCAGGTCCAGTATGTTTTCCCCTCTTGTGGGAGTGGTAACAAGTTGTTCCATAGCATTTGAGTTTATAAATTCTAGGAACCTTTGGGCTAGGGTGTTGGAGCTAGAGTAATGCTCCCAGTCTATGTTTGGGTAGTTGAAGTCGCCCAATATAATGGTGTTTGGAGAGACCTTCATATTTTCCAGTGTTCTCAGGAAGGCCGAGTGGGGTTCCTGGGTTTGGGAGGGTGGTCTGTAGCAAGCTATAAACTGGAAGGCAGTTTTACCCACTGTTAGTTGCACATGGATAGTCTGTGATGCTTCGTGCTGTGCCACCAACCTGGAGGTGTGGGTATCTTTGAATATTGATACTCCCCTCCTTTTGTGGTTCGGTCCAAGTTTTGGGGCTGAAAAGCATGGTATGAGGTATAACCTGGTAGTGCTGGGGTGCTCTCGGGAGCCTTGAACCAGGTTTCTGTTACTGCACAGATATCGATGTTCTCCATGCTAAGGAGAGTTTGGAGTGCATGCATCTTGAGGTTTAGACTTCTGGTGTTGAGTAGCATTACTCTTAGTTTCTTATCCCTTGTGATACCTATGGAGGTGGATTTGTCTTTTGAGCCTTGCCTAAAAAAGGCACTATGGGGGTAGCAAGTGCCTTTGCCAATATCCGAAAGCCCAGGGGTGACAGGTGCAAGCCATCCCTAGCGAAGCATCGTGGCTTGTCAAGCATGTCATCCCAGGCTGACAGGCATTGGATCCCCTTTGAATGACACCAATACTTAAGCCAATTGTTGAAATTTATCATCTTGTCTTCATATTGTGGCATCATTCTTGGTGAGGGTAAGATGCTACTCAAGGTCAGGGTCATACAGGCCTGGGCTACATGCTCAGAGAGCTCCTCTATGTCTCTTTTCATGTAGTCCAGGGAGGTACATCTCAGGTCATTCACACCAGCATGGACAATGACTGAGTCATATTTGTACTTGCCTTGGAGTGACCTGAGTGCTTGTGTTATGTGGTGGATCCTAGCGCCCGACAGGCAGCTCACAGTGACCTTCTCCTTGTTCAGCCTGGTGAGCGGGTCATCAGTGTGCCTAACGATAGAGTCACCGTTTACAAGTGTATCAGGTGTGTTGTTTAGCCTTAAGGGTTGTGACTGTTCGGCACACTGGCTTTGTGAGCTATATGTTGCACGTGTTTTGTTTTGGGGTAGCGGTTGCTTGGGTGTCTGCTTTGCAGGTCTCTGCTGCTTAGGCAGATTTTTATTTAGAGCCTCCGAGTATGTTTTTGTGTGTTTATGTGTTTGGTTTGCTGTCGTGATAGGTCTATGTGAGACTGGAATTGTAGTGAGTGTGGTTTCCTTCTCCTCCTGACTGGTTATGCCAGTACTGAGTTGAGAGAGCTTAGCCTCCAGTTTGGCTATATGGTTGCATCTCTCACGTGCTGGAATTTGTTGGGAGGAGGAGAGGGTTGTCTGTGTACATGAGGCAGTTGTAACATTGCCTCAAGATTCCCAGATTCACCAGCTGGACTGGAGAGGAGATTGACAACTGACCTTTGGACATGCTAGAATAGCATTGGGAATTCCTTTATAATTGAAAAAAAGGACCAATGGGAAACAAGGTACTCAATTGGAGTTTGTGAGGGTGTAGTGCTTTTAATTTTTTAGTGCTGACTTATATAATTGCTTTAGTGAGCAAGTGTCAGGTAACTTAAATGCAATGTGTTACAGGTAACTTAAATGCAAAAATGACAAACAGTAACTTTCTTTCAAGTGAAACAAGGAAATAAGTACAGTAAGCAATGCAGATATCACTAGGGATCCACAGAAGCGCTGAAAAGCCGCGTTTTAGGTGGAATTAGCGTTTCAGGGAAATAACAAGCAAACAAACGACAAGCATACAAACAAAGTTAGATTCAGCAGGCCTGGATCTAGTCTATGCTACAGCAAACAAGGTGTACCAATTTCAGTAAGAAACAGTTCAAATATGCAGGCACTATAAGCCTTTAACCAGAAATTCCCAGCTCAGAAGGGCAGAGTCCAGCCTCTCCTCCCACAAGAGTGCAGACCACGAACCTTCTTAATGTAAAATATCTTGTGTCTTTATTTTTGTTTATTAATCAGGTTTGTGAACTGACCCTCTAAAACCCTTTTCATTTCTGTCCTAGGGCTTCAAATGTAGTGTAGTCATTCCACCAATATATGTAATTTATATATACCTATATCTATAGCTATATATCCTATATATATATATATATATATCTATATATATATATATATATATACATATATATATATATATATATATATATATATACACACACACACACACACATATATATATATATATATATATATATATATATATATATATATATAGACATATGTGCATGTGTGTGTATATCTATAGCTATCTATATAAATATACATACTTACCATAACTGCAGATATTCAAATAATTACTGACGCAGTTATACTCAGCTTTGCTCCAGTTATTGACAGTTTGGGCACATTGAAGGTGTCCTTAAGCTTTGAAAGTTGGCTATGTGTTACAGCCTTGGCAGGATATAACCCATATAACAAAGGCTATTGCTCAGTGATCAAATGATGAATATATACATATATATATATATATATATATATATATATATATATATATATATATATATATGTTCTTGCCATGCTTGCTATCTACCAAAAAATTCCGCACAACCAGCTATATCTACACATTCCCCCATTCAGTGTATTCCCCATTGAGGGTGACGACTGGCCAGAGGATACTGTTATACAGGGAGCATCAGCAGTGGTCTGTGCCCTCACCTGCATCCTCGAAATCAAGACATATTTTATTTTTGGACTAATCTTCTCCTTGTTAGTTCCTCAGGTAAATCTTGAAACTTTTAGCTTTCACACTTTTTATTACCAAGCTCCATATCTGTGGAACTTGCTATGTCGCTGGTTGCAAGAGTGTTCTACACTGGCTGGTTTTAGGTAGGCTTTAAAACTTATTTATTTGAACTGGCTTATGATGGTATGATTTGATAATGATCTTGTTTAAATAATTTGTGTTTCATCTTCTGTTATTCTTCTTTTAATTATTTATTACTTATATGTTTTATTGTTATTTTACCACTGTTTTGTAAAAAGCACTTAAATGAATTTGAACTTCAACATGGCTGGAGGAAGGATGATTTACACCACTATGGAGGCCACAATGCCCTCCCCAGCTTAGGGATGCACACTTTCATGCGCTCATAATGTGGGCTATTATGGAAGCTGCTTAGTGGCCAGACAGCTGCCCCTGGGACAGAGTCATGCAGCACTCTCCTTTCACTGAGGGACTGTGGTATTGTGCAGCCCTAGATTGGTAGTTCCATCTTTCCTGCCAGCTCTGTCAAGCACCCAAGGTGTTACTCATTTACAGGTCAATTGGGCTCAAGTCAGGGATTTGCCCCTCAATGCCTATGAATATAGTCGGGTTAATAGTGTTTGCACTTGTTGAGGCTCTCCTCTCTGTGAACTTATAGTTTGTTACGATGGACAACAGGGTCTTGTCCACATACTAATATTTTGTTTAACATGCATCATTGGGATTTACTCACACAAACTACAGATAAATGCCACTCATTTATATTGCAAGATTTCACTGTAAATACGAGAAAAAAATATGCTGTGTAACTGGTGTTCCTAGCAACCATGAACTCAACTCAACAATAAGCCCAGTTTACCAAGTACTATAGTTTGGATTGCAATAATGTTAGTATTGTAATTCTTGCTGCAGGATTTGTACTTCTATAGGCAAATGTATAAGTATAGCTGATTGGGAAGACTTTTGATAGGTAGCAGGCATTGCTTAACAACAGTCTAAGGCACCCAGTTAACTCCACTGAATATGCAGAAACTTACACACCGAACTATACCAGCATGTAAACAGCTGCATGGATACATTTGTACCCTGTAGGAACACGCTCAAATATCAACAAGCTTTGCAATAAAATGGACTTGGAAATGGAATGGACAGAGCAAAGGTGCAGCGGTTGTGTTGTCATCTCACAGCAAGTGGTTCTCTGGTTTGATTTTTGGCTGGGGTTCCTTCTGGGCGGAGTCTGCATGTCCTCCTTGTGCTTGTGTGAGTTTGCTCTTGTGTCCTCCCACATTACAAAAACATGCGTCTAGAGTATTTCTCCCTTGGCCTCTGCTGAAAATTGGCTTAATTCCAAGTCAGACTTTCCTGGAAAACAAATGTTAAATAAATAAAATAAAATGAAGAAAATTTTGACAAAAAGCAAGAAGATTAATTCATAGTATGAAACACATCAATGAAATAAACAAATAAATCTGGAGCCTAATAAAATCTACCAAAGCCAAGTTTGAGGCTAAAATAGCCACCTAAGCCAAAGACAATCACAAGGCATTTTTACTTATGCTTGTAATCTACACTGTAGCAATGTACTGAACTAATTGTGAAAAATGTTATCTACGCTGCGGTTAAAGATACCATTAACCTACTAGCTGATAAATTCAGCTCATGCTTTACCTGTCTCTCCCCTCTGTCTATCCCACAGGATACACCTGAATGTGACTCACCTCCAGTATCACAGAAGACCAAAAAGCACTATCAAAAGCTAAAAATATTGCATCAGTGGGTCCTAACAATATCTCTGGATGCATCGTAAATAACATAAAGCACAATTTACCTCCGCACATCAATACGTTTTAGCCACAGCCTCCATACAAATTTTATACCAATCAAATGGAGCACAGCTACAGTCATTCCCCTGCATAAAGAAAGACCTTCCACTGACAAAGTGTCAGAAAAATATGTATTAGTAATATGCTTAGTGCATTCAAGGTTTAAAAAGGGTTAACACATTTATTCTATTTCACACTGCATAAATCTGCACGAGCTGCTGAGACATTCCAATCCTGTTATGTCATACAAATATGTGCAGCTATGATCTGCTTATGATTGGAAATTAACAAGAAAGCATTTGATTTCTGCTAATGTCATGAAAATAATAATAGATGTTTCATTTCTACTAATGTCATGAGACTTAAACAAAGAGTTATTGATTTTCTGCTTTTGTTATGAGAAAATACACAGCTGCAGAAGCTATTGATAATGAAAACAAAGGCTGTTTGAAAATATAAAATGTAATCAGCATTTACTTGTACCTAAGCTAGAAATGTAAATTGAAATGTAACACATATATATTAGAACTGCACAACTGAAGAATAGAAAGTTTGTAGTAGGCTAAAAATAAGCCCCCAAGGTCAGGTTGTTTTTCTCAAAAGTTTTTCATAAATCCAGTCATGTCAACAGGAAATCCAAGTAACATTTTCTATATAACACATAGTGAGTTTCAAATCTGAACATGTCAGCAGGAAATCTAGGTAACATTTTCTATAGAACAATACAGAAAGCTGTGTCTAACTATGTCAACTATAGAAAAGTAACATTTCATAGAACTGTATAAAAGAAGCATACTGCCTATTAGTAAATTGGACAAAATCCTGTATCCACATGTTTTGTCTCCTTGCTGCAAGTAATAAAAGGTGCCATACCTGAACCTTATGTGAATTGGTCTTTGAAGTTTTTTCCTTTGACAGATTGGTCCTTTGGACCGGAACCCTCACTTCACCTCAGATCAGACGGGCCGGGTGGTTGAAACCGTACAGGGAAGAAACCAAATCGGTTCTTCTTATTTGAAAAGCCCTCCAACTGAATTGTCGTACAAAAGAGGCCAGCCACTTTCTGATCTGCGACTGAAGGACGGGTCTCCACGAACCAGGTGATCAATCACGTAGGCTCAGGTAAGGTGAATCTACTTTTTTCTGTTTTAGATCAGGGACTAGATTTGCATTGTTTTTGTCAAGACTGTATTTTTACAAGTCAGAGACAGAAAAGATTATTGTCTTGTCATAGATCAGGAGAAACAGAATAGGTAGGCAGTCATTCTGAAGAGACTATAACAAAATCCGTGTTACCACGTTAAAAATAAGAGAAGTTACGTAACGATAAAAAGGGTAGAACAAAATGGGTAATAATTGCACAAAAAGACCCCAAAATCCGCCGTTAACCGAAGACACAAAATACATGCAGTCGCAGCGCGCTGACAATATTAAATATGATTCAAAATGGGTTAATAAGTACGGATTTGATGGAAAATTAGAAAAATCTTTGCTTATCAAACTTGTTAAACAGCTCAAAACCGATTCCAAAGGTCGAGTAAAAAAGCAACGCCAATTCTTCAGGCACACAGGTGGATTGAGGAAGTAAACCGTAGGGAAAGTACAGTTTTGTACCTACCATAAATGTAGATGTCCGAACAGGATAGCATCTGCTGTCCTAACAAATGGGTTGTCCTGTCGTCAGGCAGCCCTTCGGTCGGCCGGATTCCAAAGTCTGGGTCTGGCCTCGGCTGGTGTCGCACTTCACCCGACGTCATCTTTGCTGGTCTTCGGGTATAAAGGCATCAGCCAACGCCATTTTCCTCAGTGTTTCTTGCCCCAGATGCCAGTTGCCCTCTTGGAAAACTAAATTTTGGGTAAATGCCAATGTTTCCAAAAAAATAGTAGGCAAACACAAAAAATAAGCATGTATGTACATATATACAAACAAATACACCATAAGAGATCCCCCCCAGCTAGCTATTAGGAGGGTAGATACCCTAGGAGTACCACAGAGGGGAAGGAGGGTGGTAATCCTGACTGCAGATGCTATCCTGTTCGGACATCTACATTTATGGTAGGTACAAAACTGTACTATGTCCTTCAAGGATGCATCTGCAGTCCTAACAAATGGGTAGAATACCATAGCCAAACTAGGGAGGAGGAAGAAGAATTATGGTGTAGTTAGGATCCCTTGCAATACAGCAGTGGCAAACCCTGCTCGGGATCTAGAGTATAGAGGTAAGTTGTAATGCTTGGCAAATGTATGCACGGAGGTCCAAGTAGCTGCCTCAATAATGTCCTTGGTAGCCACTCCTCGTAAGAAAGCTGTGGTCGTGGCTGTAGCCCTTGTAGAGTGAGGTCTTATGTTCTGTGGAATTTGCTTTCCATGGTAGGAGTAACAGAATCTTATGCAATTTCCTATCCACTTGGAGATTGTCTGTTTGGAAATTGCTTTTCCTTCCCTTCCTGTTGCATAAGCTACTAGAAGCTGGTCAGTTTTTCTATTGTCCTTGGTTCTGTCCAGGTAGTAGCGCAACTGTCTATGTACATCCAAGGTATGCAGCAGTCTTTCCCCCCTGTTCTGTGGATTGGGAAAGAAGGTAGGTAGGTGGATTGCCTGGTTTAGAGACACTCTGGATACCACCTTAGGCATAAATGTAGGATTATTTCTCATGGACACTCTGTCTTGATGGAAGATTAGGAAGGGTTGTACTGCCATTAAGGCCTGTAGTTCAAACCCTTCTTGCTGAAGTAATTGCCAGTAGGAAAGCAGTTTTCCAGGATAGGTGTTGAAGATCTGCTGTTGCTGCTGGTTCAAATGGAGGGAGTGTCAATTTTTCTAGCACAAAGTTCAAGTCCCATGCTGGTAATGGTGGTTTCCTAGGAGGTTTTACATTCTTGATTCCTCTGAGGAACTGCCTGAGTAGAGGATGTGAGAAGACAGGGGGATCGAAGCTGTATTCTGCAGAAATAGCTGATGCATGTATCTTGATGGAGGAATAGGACAGGCCTGTATGGAGAAGCTCTGCCAAGTACTCCAGGATGTTAGCAATATCTATCTTTGACACATCTTTTCCTCTTTCAGTACTCCAAATGACAAACCTTTTCCATTTTCCTGCATAGTTCCTTCTTGTTGAAGGTCTGCGGGCCTCCAGGATAATGTCTTTAACCCTTTGGGATAAATCTGGGTTAGTTGCTATTATGTAATGTTCCAGGCAGTCAGTTGCAGAGTTTTTAGGTTTGGATGCATGATGTTGTAGTCGTTTTGAGTTAACATCAAAGGCATCAGGGGTAGTGTCCACATTCTCCCCCGAGACATGCTCCTCAGCAATGGATACCAGTGTTGTCTTGGCCAATTTGGAGCTATCAGAATTATCCTTGGACGTTCCTCTTTGATTTTCAGTAGTACCTTGTGCATCAAAGGAAGAGGTGGAAATGCATATGCTGTCAGGCCTTTCCAACTGAAGGATAGAGAGTCCATCTTCCATGCAAGTGGGTGGTATGTCCTTGTGCAGAATTTCTTGAGCTGGTGATTGAGTGGGGATGCGAATAGGTCTATTTGTGGCATTCCCCATTTCTTTGTGATGGCCTTGAAGATGTCTGGGTGTAACATCCATTCGTGAGCATCCGAGGTAGTTCTGCTTAGCATGTCTGCTAGGATGTTTTCTTTTCCCAGTACAAATATTGCCTGTAACTGGATGTTGTAGCTCAGAGCCATATTCCATAGGTCCAGAGTCATTCGGCATAGGGGGTATGAATGAGTGCCTCCCTGTTTGTTGATGTACCACATGACTGTGGTGTTGTCTGTCCTTATCATTAAATGGCCTTCTTTGAGGAATGGTCTGAAATTCTGGATTGCTAGTTGTACTGCCAGCATTTCTTTTTGATTTATGTGCAGGTGCAGCTGGTCTGGAGTCCATAATCCTTGTATGCATTTGTCCAGCATGTGTGCCCCCCAACCTAGGTCTGAGGCGTCCGTTGTGATGGTCTGGCTTGCTTGCAATTTGTGGAAGGGCAAGCCTGGGTTTGACTGGCATGCTTGAGCCCACCATAGGAACTCTTGTTTCAGGCATGGGATTAGTGGTATTTCGGTTTCTAAGCTGTGCCTGTGTTGAGACCATAAACTCTTTAGGTACCACTGTAGCTTCCTCATATGCAGTCTGGCATGGGGGACCAGGATTATGCATGATGCCATGAAGCCCAAGGCCTGCAGTACTTTCCTTGCTGTTAGTTTGTTCTGCTTTGTTAATGCCAAGAAGTAAAGAGGGAGTTGTTCTTGTTTTTCTGCAGTTAGGAATGCCATCTGTTTTACTGTGTCCAATTCTGCACCCAAGAATGTTCTTGTTTGGGATGGTATCAGTCTTGACTTTTTTTAAATTGACTGTGTATCCCAGGGCTTGTAGTAAGCAAATGACTCTTTGTAAGTCTTTTGTCAGCTTGCTTTTGTTGTCCGCTTGTATCAGGCAGTCGTCCAGGTATGGATAAATTTGGATTCCCTGTAGCCTGCAATGAGCGATTACTGATGCCAGGCATTTTGTGAATACTCTGGGCGCAGTAGATAAGCCAAAGGGCAATGCTGAGAATTGATAGTGCTCTGATCCTGCAAGAAATCTGAGGTATCTTCTGCAATTTGGTCATATGGGGACGTGCAGGTATGCCTCCTTGAGATCTAGAGTTACCAGCCAACACTCCTTGCCCAGCATGGGAAGAAGTTGCTGTAGGGTCAGCATTTTGAATTTTGGAACAATGATGAATGTGTTTAAGGCGGACAGGTCGAGAATAGGTCTCCAACTTTTCTCTTTTCTTGGTACTAGGAAAGGTCTGGAGTAGAATCCTTTGCCCTGTTCTGTAGGTGGTACCCTTTCCACAGCTCTCATCTTTGCTAATTGAGCTATCTGTTTTAGAGCTTCTGTTTTTTGATTTGGAGGTAGGTTTGGCATTCCTCTTTTTACTGGTAAGGTGTGGAAATGAAACCTGTAGCCTTGGTCTATAGTTTGCAAAATCCACTTGTCTCTTGTGATATAGTGCCAATTTTTTGAAAATAAGGCTAACTTTCCGCCTAAGGGTGCTGCTATTTGTTCCCTGGTAGGCGGTGTCAGAGCCAAGTCACTGTGATTGTCCTGTTGCAGTGGCAGTGGTTGTGTCTGTGCCTCGTTGGTTATTGCCTTGCCACTGGCGTCCTCTGTAGGCACCTCCTCTGGATTGATTTCTGCCTCTGGAACGTCTATTCCTGCCTCTCTGAGGTTTAGAGGAGTCTGGAAAGGACCAATGTTTGGAAGGCCAGTTCCTGCTAAACCTTGGGGGCTGAACCTGTAAGAAATCTTTAACTGTTTGTACAGATTTTGCCTTCTCTTCCATTTTCTTCATTACTTGCTGGGCAGGAGAACCAAATAGACTGACCTTATCCATAGGAGCATCTAATAGCTTTGCTTTAACATGATCCCGCAAGACCTGTTCTTTCAACCATGCATGCCTTCTTATAACTGTGCCAGTCATGGCTGATCTAAATGAAGCCTCCAGTGCATCATAGCCACATTTTAAAGAATGGTTACTAACCTGCTGAATGTTATTCACCATTTCTAAAACATATTTCTTATCTAAGGAGTCATCAGAGGACAGTTTCTTAGTTAACTGATCAAGCATAAACTCTTGGTATTGGATCATATGAAACTGACAGTTCAAAGCTCTAGCTGAGAGAGTAGCAGAGGTGTAAACTTTTTTACCCCATCTCTCTAAGGACCTGGATTCCCTTTCAGAAGGGAGAGGGTTTTTGCTGAGGTCGAAGCTACTGCCTTAGGCCCCTGGGAGATAGTCTCAGGATCTGCAAGGGAGGCCTTGTATAGGTGGTGATGAGTGTCCGGTACCCTGTAAAATCTATCGGGCTTGGCAGGGCAGGAGGTAAAGTATCAGGAGCAGTGCAAACATCATTAAATGCATCATCCACAACAGGAAGAACTGGAGGTATAGCTAAGGGCCTATGTTGGTAAATGTAGAAAGGTCCTAAGCCTTTTCTTGAATCAGAGAAATCTTGTCCCTGCCATTGGAATTGCTCTCTCATGGCATGTAAGGTTTCCCCAAAGGAAAATTCCTCTGGTAGAGAGGCAGAAGGGATAGATTCTTCAGCATCGGAATCTTCATAAGTAGAAAAAGGAGCCTCTGGATGATCTGTATTGTCTGAATCATCAGAAGAGTCATCTGAGGACACTGGCTCAGGGGGCTCTGCTCTAGGTCTCTTTTCTGGAGGCTGAGAGGCCCTGTCTGGGTGAGATTGGGATCCCTTATTAAAGAGATGAGATCCTCTGCCAGAGTAAGCATTTGAGAACTGGAACTGGGCCTGTGTGAGGGGGCTTAACAGGCACAGATTTAGCAGATTTGGCTGCTTTAGCCCTGGCAAAGGCCTTTATAGACATGGCTGCAGGAGGCCTAGCAGCACCACGTGCTGGGGTAGAGACATCCAAAGGGATGGTGTCCGATAATTCTAGAGGAACCACATTAATAGGCAAAACTTCAGAGGCCGATTCAACTAGGGTAGCAGGAGCCTCGGTAGTAGTCATGGATTCGGCTGAAAATTGACCGGTTTGCTCGGTTTCGCCAAAACCGAGACACTCGGTTTGCTTAACCGTGGTTTCGGCGAAACCGCGGACCGCAGTGTCGGTCTTTTTCTTTGCGCTTCTTAACAATTTGAGAAGTCGGAGGATCCGACGGCATAATGTACGCAAAATCTGAGCCGAAAAACTGTTCCGCAAACTCCGACCGACGCCTAAGCGTTCATCGGTTGAAGGAAGCACAGGCTAAACAGGCTGCTACATCGTGGTCTGGGCCTAAACAGGGTAAGCAGTAAGAGTGGAAATCTTTATGAGGTATTTGTTTCCCACAAGTTAAACAGTTATTCACTTTTTCTGACATCGGCTGAGGCAAGAAAGAGTCCCCAACGGGTACTTAGCTTTTAGAAGTCTTCAAGTAGTATTCAGTAGTAGTAATCTCTGGATCTGACCGACCGGCACTTGCGAACAGCTTCTGCTTCGGCCACGCGGCAAGAAAGACTGAGGAAAATGGCGTCGGCTGATGCCTTTATACCCGAAGACCAGCAGAGATGACGTCGGGTGAAGTGCGACACCAGCCGAGGCCAGACCCAGACTTTGGAATCCGGCTGACCGAAGGGCTGCCTGACGACAGGACAACCCATTTGTTAGGACTGCAGATGCATCCTTGAAGGACATCAAAAGAACAACAATTCAAAAACAATGTTTTTAGATAAGGAGGACAATAACTTAGTAATAGCATCGGCCCCTCCGCCTCTCTTACCAGAATATGAAGCAAGTGAACAGGTTAGTCCACCCCCACGATATCCTGTTGTCACTGAAAATATAGACATTGCAAAAGTAAAACCATTTATTAGAGATCCCATCGGGACCAGGTCTCGAACACGGGCAGGTAACTCAAATGAAGGCATTGAGTTATATCAAATGGTTAAAAATTTACGATCTATGAGTGAAGAAGAAATATGCCCACTTATAGAAGTACTTAATCCTCAGGCAGGACAAGACGGTCAGGACCCAAATATTTTAGTGTATAGATCCTGGACTCAGGAAGATATCCGGAAAGCCACTGAGGGAATTCCCCATCCAAAAGTTAATTTTAGAAAGTTCTCAGAAGATTTACAAGGAATGAGGCTAAGTTATAACTTAAATGGAGAAGAGGTAGAAAAAGTAGTTAGACAAATTGTGGGGTCAGATTGGCACATGATTAGTGGCAACTGGAATCACTGTGATGCTGCACATAGACCCCTCCCACATAGCAGCGCAGAATTAGACAACAGAGTAAAAGGTCTTACAGACCGCATCTCTGAAAAATGGAAGCCTAGGGCCGACTGGACTTGCATTAATCAATGCATCCAACAAGAAGGTGAAACTATTGACCGGTATTATGCCAGATTATTAGAATGTTTTAATAACCACTGTGGAATGCAGGTTCCTGAAGATCAGACACAAGATTCCCCATATGAACAGCAGTTAAAGAATGCATTTTTAAAAGGCAGTATTGCACCCATAAGCAGTTTTATTACAAAACACATGGTAGATCATCGTACAAGCAAGTTACAGTCATTACTTGAATATGCTAGGCATGCCGAAAGGCATTTCAATAGCAAAAAGAAAAAGAAAGCTCAAGTATTTTCTGTAGAAGATGGAGCAGAAGTTTATCTAGTACAGTCTGGGAAAAAGGGCAAGAAAAATGCACAGGGAAACAAACAATCTGATCAGCGATCAGAGGACTTTGAAGGGCGAAAGAAAAGGGGTGAATGTTTTAAATGCGGTAAAAAGGGACACTTGGCAAGGGATTGCAGGAAAAACAAGAAGGCAACCACGGAAGACAAGGAGGGTGAGTACTGACTATATGGTAGTCAGGAATCACTAGAAGGGGATAGCGGAGAAAGGACAAATAAGAATGTGATAGAGGGAGTAGAGGATGTGACAGAAGAGACAGAGGAAGTGCAGGAAGTTACTGACAATGAAGAAAATGAAATATTAGACCTAGCGTTATTGAGCCTGGAGCTCTATTTAGCAGACACAAAACCAGAAATTACACTCTTGGTAGAAGGGAGGGAGGTTAAATTCTTGTGTGACTCAGGAGCATCACGAACCCTGATACATTCCTCCAAACTGCCAGAAAACTCAGAGTCTCCTGATTACATACTGGTAAAAGCAGCTAATGGACAGCTATTTCGGGAGCCCCTCACCCGTAATATTGCAATAACTGATCCTGTTTCAGGATTGACTCAGAAAAGCAAAATTGTTGTTTCTGCAAAATGCCCAGTAAACCTCTTGGGCAGAGACCTTATGCAGCTATTTGGTATAGCAGTAGTCCCAACCATGCAGGGTATGAAAGCATAGTGACAAATTAATACCTTTGCAGTGCAATCAGAGGGTGAAATGTTTTATTGGTACAGCCAGGACTTGGTTACAACTGGTCCAGGGACTGTGACCGAAGAATTAATAAATGTAGCCATCAGCAAGTTCCCCTCCCTTGACATTGATAACACCTGTTGCACTGTACCCTGTATTATTGTAACACACCAGGACCTGATAAGGAATATGAGCAAGAATTGTTTAAAAATCATGCAAACAGACTGATATTACGTAATCTGTACTGGGAAACAGAAGGGAACAGTGTAGCCAGCTGTTCATTGCCCCAGGAGTTCTTTGCACTCTATAAATCTAATCGATTGCCACATGTTAGCTTAACCAAGGACAAAAATATAGAATAGGCAGACCTAGGAGGAAAAAGTCACAAGATGGGAGAAACAGACAGAATTAGAATTGTCAGAACCGGGAATACAAATACAGAAGTTGAATTGGATAACTCAGACCCACCCAGCAGTACACTTGCAGTCTAGCAAGGACAGCTGATTAGCACTCCTATTAAAGGAGAAAGAGAATGCCTTACAGAATATACCAGAAACTCTCTGGTCACCAGAAAAGTCAGATGTAGGACTTATTTGTACAGCGGGACCAGTTACTATCACGCCAAAGTCAGCATTTAGACCACAAAAAAGACAGTATCCCTTAAGAAAAGATGCAGAGGCAGGAATTCTTAAGGAAGGGGTGCTGGTAGAATCTCCCGATTCACCATGTAACACACCCTTATTTCCTGCTAAAAAAGCAAATGGAGTCTGGCGTATGGTCCAAGATTTACAAGCTGTAAATGAAGCAGTAATACCAAGTGCACCTACAGTGCCAGACCCACACACACTGTTGAATGATTTAAAACCTCAACAGAAATATTTTTCTGTGGTAGATATCAGCAATGCGTTCTTTTCGATACCGATACACCCTGACAGCCAGTATTGGTTTGCATTCACATTTCAGGGGAAAAGGTATACATATACGTGACTACCACAGGGATATTGTGAAAGTCCAACAATATTCTCACAAGAAGTGGCAAGCAACTTGGTGGGATTTACCCCACCAAGAGGCAGTCAGATTTTACTTTATGTTGATGACATCTTGCTGGCGGCCCCCACCCAGCAAGATTGTAAAGAAGATACCATTATGCTATTACGATTCTTAGCCACTGAAGGACATAAGGTAAATAAAAATAAACTGCAGCTTTGGAAAAAACAAGTCAAATACCTAGGATATAATATCCAAGGAAGGTAGAACATTAGATGACAGAAAAGTAGCAATTTTGCAAGCACCAAAACCCAATACCAAGAAGGAAATGATGTCCTTCCTGGGTACAACTAATTTTTGCTGGACCTGGATTCCAAACTATGCCTTGGAAACTGCACCTCTAACTGACCTGATATATAAAAAGCCTATGGCAGCACAGGATTTGTTACAATGGACACCGGAGGCAGAATCTGCTTTCTGCAAACTGAAACAGTTAATAGCGTCCTCATTAGTTCTGGGATTACCAAACTACCATAAACGTTTTTTCCAAACTGTAGATTGTAAGCAAGGTTATATGACATCAGTGTTAACACAACAGCATGGGGACAAGCAACGCCCCATTGCTTACTATTCATCACAACTAGACCCAGTGGCACGGTCCTTACCCCACTGTGTACAAGCAGTAGTTGCAGCTGCAATGGCAGTACAGGCTTCGGCCTCAGTAGTTTTATTCCACCCTCTCACTCTGAGAGTGCCTCATGCAGTCACGATTATTTTACTGCAAGAGAAGGTAGCATATCTTTCCCCTGCTAGGCATCTTTCCTGTATGACTATATTGTTGAGCCAACCTCACATGACAATTGAATGATGCATGACTTTGAACCCTTCTACCTTGCTGCCAACCCCTGCAGATGGCACACCACACCGCTGCCTGCAGGTAATTGAGCAAAAGACACTACCTAGAAAAGATCTCACAGATGTCCCCTTGAATGATGCCAAGGTGACATGCTAAGTGGATGGTTCGTGCAAAAGGGGTCCTGCAGGACAGAATCTAGTAGGATATGCAGTAGTTTCTGACACTGAGATTATAGAAGCAAAACCTTTACCACACAACTTATCTGCACAGGCAGCAGAATTGATTGCTTTGACACGGGCATGTTCCTTAGCAAAGGGTAAAAGTGTAAACATTTTTACTGACAGTCAGTACGCTTTTTCTACTGTTGTGCAACAGTGGAAAAAACGAGGCATGATAACATCTACTGGCAAACCTATCAATCAGGCACAGTTTTTTTTTAGATCTTTTAGAATCTATTCAGTTACCTCAGAAAGTAGCTATTTGTAAATGCACAGCTCATACCAAGCAATAAGATAGGATTTCAAAAGGATTTCAAAAGGTAATGCGAGAGCTGATACAGCTGCAAAACAGGCAGCTTCAGAAGTATTTCTTTTAAACGAGGAACTACAACCCTCTGAGATTTTAGATTTAGAAATGTTAAAGACAATGCAAACACTCACTACGCAAGCTGAAAAACAAAGATGGGTAAAATGAGGAGCAATTCTCAAAAAGGGGCTGTACATCTCTAAAGAAGGGAAACCGATACTACCATCTAATTTGTTTAGATATGCAGCTTTGTTGAGCCATGGGCAATGCCATGTCTCAACAGGGGGTTGGTACAGCTGGTGAACCGAGTGTTCACAACATATGGATTTACAAACTACTCTAAAAAATTTTGTTTGATGTGCTAAATTTGTAACAAACATCATACACAAGGAGCATTAAAGCCCAAGCAAGGGAGTTTCCCTACACCACCATATCCGTTTCACACTATCTGTATGGATTTCATAGAATTGAACAAATGTGAAAATAAGAAGTATTGTCTTGTCATTGTAGATGTGTTTTCCAGATGGGTGGAAGCCTTTCCAACCAAAAATCCAGAAGCAGCCACAGTAGCAAAAGTTCTTGTCAAAGAAATCATCCCTAGATTCGGCATTCCAGAAAGGATCTACAGTGACAACGGTACACGCTTTGTAAACCAAACAATACAGCAGTTAAGTAAGCATTTTGGTATTTCTTTAAAAAATCATTGTGCATACCATCCACAATCTGCAGGGCTAGTTGAGAGGTATAATGGAATATTAAAGAATAAATTAAGAAAGTTAATAGCAGAAACAGGAAAGAATTGGGTGTATTGTCTGCCCCTGGCACTATTGAGCATGAGAACTGTTCCGACTGCAAAAGGATTGACTCCTTTTGAAAAACTGTTTGGAAGGGCTTATTATACACCCCAGTGGAAACTTCTCATGCCCGCAGACCAGGAAGCTGACTATACACTGGCTGAATATATGAGAAATTTGTTGAATTCTAAACATCTGTTGCAGTCAAATTCTGTTTCAGATAAAGAACAAACCGAGACATCGGAAGTGGCATTGATCCCTCGGGACTGGATTTGGGTGAAAATCATTAAAAAGAAAAATTGGACGTCACCAAAGTGGGAAGGTCCATACCAGGTGCTTCTTTCAACACCCACTGCAGTCAAAATTGCACAGCAAGCCTCGTGGATCCACCTGACGCACTGCAAACTAATTAAGAACTTTGAACTGGACAAAAACCTTACCTCTCCATTGGGGCCCTCAGCACAAAGTCTGGCTACAAAGGGGGGGTCAGATCAATAGGACTGATCCGTCTCAACCCCAGTGAAGAAACCATCGGTGCTGAAGGTCCTATTAGGGCAGAGAGTAAGATCACATGTCAAAAGCAAAAATGATAGAATCCAGAAAAATCCAAATAAAACTACTCGGAAGAGTTGGAGAAAACAGGAATGCAGAACAACCATTTCCTCAGAAGTATTGCATAATCATCCTATTAACTGTACTAGTGACAATAATCTTTTTGTTGTGGCCATTCCTTTTCCCCGCCACACAAACTGAACTGAATAAACGTGGAGAGTTGCACGTAGAGTGGCACCCAAACTTCAATACTTACCAGGCAATCAAATATGTGTATGCTCAGACCTTCAATGTTTCGAATTGCTGGATTTTCACAGCTTTGCCAACAGCATACGGGGGGGTTACTGTTAACTTCAGTCCCCCTAGGAGTCAACAAGACCTGGGAAAACCTGATTCATGATGCATCAAGTATTACATCACAAGATAAAATAGCATTGCACTTGTCTGTTCAACAAAAGGGAACTGTGTGTTTTTACAAGAATGATATGGTTCAGGTGGGTTGGAGCAATTGCAATGTGACTGTTCCTTATAGATGCTACACTAAATCTGATGATACCAGATCTTATTACAATACAAACTATGATTCATGTTTTGAATTGATGCACAAAACAATTGAGGAAGTAAAACATGATTCTGTTCTCTACAAACAACTGTCTATAATTGACAGAAAAATGTTTCACACAGGACAAGTGTATGTTCATAGTAAAGTTACTACCAAAGTAGAGGACTGTTATTTTGTATGTGGTAGGAAAGCATACAAGTGGTTACCTGAGAATTGGTTCGGCAGTTGTTTTTTGGGCTACCTGGTTCTGGCCATACAACACACAGCAGCTTTGCCTCAAGGGAAATTCAGAATGTTCGAGAAATCATCAAGAAACCTGTCAATCCAGTGGGGCAAATCAATGCGCGCTGGAAAAACCATCACGCTGTGGGCGATGGACTGACACACATGGACTTGAGTGATACTGTTATATTGTGGGCAGGCATATTACCAGCATATGGAGCAACAAAATCAATCTGGGAGCTGAGAAAACTATCTAAACTTCTCAAAGTAATGAGTAATGCGACCTTTTCCGCCCTAGAATTGGTAACTGATGAACTGAATGCCATGAGAACTGTAGTGCTTCAAAACCGCATGGCTCTTGACTTCACCCTAGCGGTGAGAGGAGGTACTTGCGCTTTAATCCAGGAGGAGTGCTGTTCATATATTCCTGACCACAAACACGAGATAGATAATCACCTTGAGGTAATTCAGCAGGTGTCGGCTATGATCAAACCAGGACCAAATCCACTGACGGACTTTTTGCAGAGATTGTTTGGGGGGTGGGGCAGTATCCTAATGAACATCCTGATTGCCATCTGTGTAGGAATGATCCTACTGGTGGTATGTGTTTGCTGCTGCATCCCCTGCATGAAAAGACTGATTAAAGACTTTATAGACATGTCAGTTTCACAAACCTTATACCAAGGTGCTGAACTTGAAGAATTATTGAAAAATTGAAAATGCTTTCATAAGTTTAAACTGAATGACTCTCTTAAATGCAAATCCTGAGTAGGAAGAGGTTAGGGGAAGAAAAACTGTTTATGCTTATTTTGAAAGTAGAATAAAAGTATTAAAAGGGGGGACATGTCAGAAAAATATGTATTAGTATTATGCTCAGTGCATTCAAGGTTTAAAAAGGGTTAACACATTTATTCTATATCACACTGTATAAATCTGCATGAGCTGCTGACACATTCCAATCCTGTTATGTCATAAAAATATGTGCAGCTATGAGCTGCTTATGCTTTGGAAATTAACAGGAAAGCATTTGATTTCTGCTAATGTCATGAAAATAATAATAGATGTTTCATTTCTACTAATGTCATGAGACTTAAACAAAGAGTTATTGATTTTCTGCTTATGCTATGAGAAAATACATAGCTGCAGAAGCTATTGATAATGAAAACAAAGGCTGTTTGAAAATATAAAATGTAATCAGCATTTACTTGTATCTAAGCTAGAAATGTAAATTGAAATGTAACACATATATATTAGAACTGCACAATTGAAGAATATAAAGTTTGTAGTAGGCTAAAAATAAGCCCCCAAGGCCAGGTTGTTTTTCTCAAATGTTTTTCATAAATCCAGTCATGTCAGCAGGAAATCCAAGTAACATTTTCTATGTGACACATAGTGAGTTTCAAATCTGAACATGTCAGCAGGAAATCTAGGTAACATTTTCTGTAGAACAATACAGAAAGCTGTGTCTAACTATGTCAACTATAGAAAAGTAACATTTCATAGAACTGTATAAAAGAAGCATACTGCCTACTAGTAAATTGGACAAAATCCTGTATCCACATGTTTTGTCTCCTTGCTGCAAGTAATAAAAGGTGCCATACCTGAACCTTACGTGAATTGGTCTTTGAAGTTTTTTCCTTTGACACAAAGGCAATTAGAGAGTCATAAGCTTGACCAGCCTCATATGCAAAGCCATGGAAAAACTTATCATGGAACATAGGGAACCTCCAAACACTGAACCTGTTTCAATTTGGATTCATCAAAGGCAGGTCATGCTTGCTCAACCTGTTGGATTTCTTTGAAAAAGTCAGCAAAGCATTGGTTGAAGATAAAATGATAAATACCACATGCTTTAACCAGGCCAAGGTTTTTGACACAACCCCCCACTTGGGCATAGTATAAAAGTTAAATTAACTGGGAATAAACCTGTATGTCACTTGTTGGAGTGTCAGCTGGCTCACAGATAGAATGCAGGAGATCAACAAGTGGAAACTACCTCTACCCAGAGACCAGTCACCAGTAGAGTTCCCCAGGGTTTGGTACAGGGGTCTCTACTGTTTGGCATCTACTTCTCTTATGTAAAAATCAATAGCAAAGGACTCTGAATGACTACTTTTGCAGATAACTGCATGCCAGGCACAGTTATTGAATTCCCAAATGACTTAGCCATCCTGCAGGAGAGTTTGTCCCAAACAGATAGTGATGTCAGAATCATGGACTGAAACTAAATGCCAAAGAATCTATTATTATATCCTTTGGGAAGTTGTCTTCCTGAGGGAACTGCCACATTGACAATATGCCCCTGAGCCTAAATGGGAAACCTTCCACTCTTAGCTGAACACTGAGTAACCAGGCTGCCATTATTGCTATCACACTAATTAACCATAGCTTTTTATAGATGCCATTCACAACTAAAATGATCTGATATCTTCTTTCAAACATCCATGACTAAGCCCTTCAGTATCTGACTAATTTATTTCTTCCAGTCCAAACCACGTTATTTCTCTCCAGCACAGAATAGTGAAGTGGGTTTATTTGTTAAGATCATTTCTGAGCTCAGGTCAAAAGAATAAACCTTACAAGCAGGCATGGGACCTGTTTAAAAATCACTATGGCACTGCTTTATACCAAAAAGCAGGGGTACATATTACGTTATTGAACTTTTAAAAGTTCGAATGTCATACGGTTGACACCATATGATCGAACTTTTAAAAGTTTGAACGTTTCAACGGAGATCTCCGTACAGTGCGAAATGGGAAGATTTCCCTTTCCTGCACTGTAGTGCAATCTCGGGGTTGGTATATTTAAAGAGCAGGGGGTGTGGCGGGTGCAGGAGGGCTTGCCCCCTTCTTAAAATGGTCAGGTAGGTTTTTTCTATTTATTTATTTTTTCACTTTTCGAACTTTTAAAAGTTCGATCATATGGCTTCAACCATATGACGTTCAAACTTTTAAAAATCCGGTAACGTAATATACACCCAAAAAGCAGTACAATTTTCATGTGTTGTGCTTTCTGTTTTCCTCCCACAGAAACATACCTTATGTTTTTAGAATTTTAGAGTTTTTAAAAGGAAGATAGGAATAAATTCCCTCTCTCCCTAACCTGAGAACAAGTCATGGTTGGTAAGAACACCAGTGCTGCACTGATGAAATACAATTCTTCAATGTCTATGATAGCCTTTTCAAAAGACTTAATCATTTCTGAAAACAAGACAGGTAAACATGTGGAATACCTAAAGGTAAATGACAATCTTAGTGAAGTACAACTCTCCAAACAAATGCAACTAACTAGCCAAGGGAAACAAACTTCAGAATGCTGCTTATAGATTCATAGGTTCATAGGAAATTACTAGACTAATGGTTAATAGTTCAGAATCACCAAGTCCTTCTGTTAATTGTGCTTACAAAGGTCTAGACCAGTTTACTTCCAGGCTCAATTAAGAATTCATATCAAAATGAATGGTTCCTCATAACAGCAGCCACACAGAATATTACATTAATAAAGTTGCAGAAAGTCTTCTAAGAACTAAGCCAACAAAAGAATGGAGAAAGGAGATTTTGATGATAGGGATGACTGCAATTAGGGGTACAGAAAATAGACAAGAGGGGACTGGAATTTTATGGGGAAAAATGGCAAAGGAAACAAGGTATCCGGAGCAAATATCTAGAGAAGGAAAGATAATAGAATAGGAAGAAGCCAAGAAGACATTTGAACAGCAGACTAGAGACTCCTCTATCAGGGATTGATATCTGAGTATAAGCAAAGAGAAAGGGATAGGAGAATCCTAAGTGAAAGACCTGCTCTGCTAGAGTTTTTAATTGAATCTAGAAAAGAAGCTACTGTTAAAAAAGGGATAATTAATAGTCCATATAAAATACTGCACAATAACTATAGGAATCAATTAGAGGAGGTTAGAAAAGTTTGGGAAGAGGGACTGGACAAGCAATTTACAAGAAAACAATGGGAGGATATAGGTATGGATTCCAAATATGCAACAAAGTCTAGAAGATTTAGGACTTTTGCTTTGAAGTGTTTGCATAAGTATTTTTATACCCCAAATAGACTCCAAATATTTTTTTCTCAGGTAGGTGGCAAATGTTGAAGGTGTAATGGGGAAGAAAGAGGTAAGTGGGAATATAAGTTCTGGGAGTGCAGCGAGTTAGCAGCCTTAAAAATTCCCTACAGAGTACTCTGTTGTAAATATTGAGTGAGCAAATGGGTGTAACTAAGGAAATTATTTTTTGAGTTGGGGTACAGGATCTAAATTCCTAGACATAGCAAGGCCTTGTTAAATTTAATTCTGGTGGCAGCCAAAAAAGCAATTACTAGAAAATGGAAATCAGTCTAAAATAGCTGTACTTGAAGTACTGAATATTATAACTGGAAGTGGGATATTAGAAAAGGGTAGGAGAAAATTACATAGAAAAAAAATAAAATTGTGGGAGCAACACATGCAGAATAATGTTTTGGAGGAGGAGCGAGGTTTAAGGGAAGGGAAGAACTAATCAATTTATGTAATCTTGAATTGATGATATGCAAAAGAATAAATGGCATGTATAATGTTTGCAACTGAGAATATGTTAATATGGTTTGTTTTCTTTTATATAATTGTATATTTGCCTTTGTCTTAAGTGATAATTCAATAAAACTGTTAAAAATAAAAAAAGCAAATAGCATCCCTGGCCACCAAATTAAGGTTTGACCCTCTTTGTATATTGTACTCTTACTGTGTTTCCTAAAGCAGATCAAATCTCAGAATCTGTGGTACCATAATTTTCTTCTTGTGATCAGAACAACAATGTTCGGTAATTTCAGTTTCAAAGAAAAAAAAAACTCTTAACTGTGTATTTTAATATGCTCACATGTTCTGTTTATCCACCTTGCATCTATGTAATCAGGATATTTTTTTTTCTTTATTTGTTTTCTGATTAATAAAATATTATCTTATTTGCATAACTTTCATATGCTCAACAGTTTCAATACTGCATTCAGAATGTATACACCACTCACATTAATAACACGTTTTATCAAAAATATACATCTCTGTTTTAGCCTGTTAATAAAATACAAGCTCATGACAATACCACATTATTATCTTAAGGTATAATCTTAACAGTAAAATCATTAATTCCTTATCTCAACTAGCAGGCAAACCAAAATCTGATCTATTATCCACAGACAACCACATGGTGGGCCTCCACTGATCCACCCACGAAATTGTCCAGCACCCAAAACAAATCGACTATCATATTGACTTCATACAGATTCATTGTGTTATCTTACATTAGAGGATGGGCAAACTGTACATCGCCACCCTGACTGGGGAATGAACGTTCTCCAGCAGGATGTTAATGTGCTGCTAATGCCCACTGAAAAATGTATTTGCCACATCACAGACACATAATTAAGCTTAAACAGATCACCCCTGGATGTGGAGTAGCAAACCCCACCCAAGCCCCATCTCCATCATCAGACTTCAGCGCCCTCAAGTTCTGCTTTATGAATATTCAAAGCGTCATAGCACTGTACACTTTGAGTATTCGTAAAGTATACATCACTACACAAGACAAAATAGCAACTGCAAAATAACAAAATAAAACTGTTATAATGAAAAAATTAACATTAACTTAATGAAATTATCTACATTTAAACCCATATGCTAGTATTCCATACTCAACACCTCCTGCAATGGAAATCAATGGACTGGAACTATTAAAATAAAATGTAAAGGTATACTCAACAACTATTATATAGAACATAGATTGGAGTTTTGGAGTTACTAAAATAAAAAAGTAAATGTTGAAAAAACTACAACAATTACTAAAGAGTTAGACTATTAGTTTATGCCTTCAACTGTTCGTAATAGTAACTGCCTGTTAAGCCCCTACACTGAACATTAAAATGCACAGAGCATGGCAATGCAGGGACTTAACAGTTAGAAGTGGGTTCACCTGACCTTTTTGTATTAAGATTAGGGGCTTCTGCCAAATACAAGCTGTGGTCTGGAAGACCTAAATAAAGTAAGTCCATTGTTTTTGGCTGCTTGTAACACAGAATGTTTGTTCAGTATAATACATTTTGCAGGTATGTTGTCTTGTGGGGATTTTGTTTAATTATTACTTTTATATATTTATTTGGAAGGCTAAAGATGTGGAGGGCACTGGAAAAAAGAGAGAGGGGATAGGATGAGGTAACTTAAATATGTCTACTTCTCAGACAGAGGGAAAGGCTGAATGGAAGATTATTACTCCTCTTGGTGCATGCCTGGAATTGTGGCCATTGTATAAAGTAATATTACTAAAGAGGTCAGTCATGTGGCTATGGGGGTGTGGCTTTTTGGAAATGAATGCACTTCAACTGACTTCATTCCCAGAAGGGCATTGCAGGCATTAATTCTCCAAAATTTACAGATGCAAATGTGAACCCATACTTTTCTAGGGGGTGAGTAATGTGATCTCTAGTTTTTGTTAGCTTTTCCTTTGGTCACGAAGTTGCATAGTATAGTCCCTCATACTGTTTAAAAATAAGTATAATTTATACTCTGTATTTGTTTGTATTTACGTTAGTGCATAATAGCAAACTTAAAGGTGAATTTTGCAAGGGATATTAGCAGGAAATAAGGGTTGGATGCATTCCTAACTAATATATTTGTGATGTCGTTGATACATTACTGTAATCAAGACTCCCACGTAATGTTGGGATTACCATGCTCCTTTGTGTGTCTCAGTCAAGGTGGAAATGCCCCCACCTGTTCAGTATTGCCCCTGGGGTGATTTTTTTTCTAATTAAGCTTCATTATAAGCTGCCATTATTTTTTGCTCACTAAGAAGTGCTTTTTCTGTTTAGCAAGTGTAAAATTAAAATAAATAGAGAATGCTTAAAATGATGAAAAGTGTGTGTTTGTGTGTGTGTGTGTGTGTGTGTGTGTGTGTGTGTGTGTGTGTGTGTGTGTGTGTGTGTGTGTGTGTGTGTGTGTGTGTGTGTGTGTGTGTGTGTGTGTGTGAGTGCAGGCATGCATGAAAGTGAGAGTGAGACTGATCAAGCTATTAATTTACACTTGCTAAGCAGTACTTTTCCTGTTGAATGTAAAATAAAAGTAACTGATTATTTGAAAAATAGAAAATTGTGTGTGCATGTGTGTATGTGTGTTTATGTCTGAGTATATGCATGCTTGGCACATATGAAAACGTGTGTGTGTGTGTTAGAAAAATATATATTAGTAATATGCTTAGTGCATTCGAGGTCTGAAAAGGGTTAACACATTTATTCTATTTCACACTGCATAAATCTATACAAACTGCAGAAGCATTCCAATCTTGTAATGTCATGAAATATGTGCAGTTACGATCTTTGCTTATGCTCTGGAAATTTACAGGGACGCTTATAATTTCTGCTAGTGTCAGGAAAATAATAAATAGATGTATCACTTCTAATGTCATGAGATTTAGACAAAGGGTTACTGATTTTCCGCTTATGCTATAAGAAAATACACAGCTGCAGAAGCTATTGATAATGAAGACAAAGGGCTGCTTGAAAATACGAACTGCAATCAGCATTTACTTGTACCTAAGCTAGAAAAGTACCTTGAAATGTAACATATATATTAGAACTACACAATAGAAGCTTGTAGTGGGCTAAAGCCCCCAAGGTCAGGATGTTTATCTCAAATGTTTTTCATAAATCCAGTCATGTCAGCAGGAAATCCAAGTAACATTTTCTATGTAACACATAGTAAGTTTTAAATATGAACATATCAGCAGAAAATCTGAGTAACATCTGCTGTGGAACAATACAGAAAGTTGTGTCTATAATTACGTCAACCATAGAAAGTAACATTTTGTAGAACAGTATAAGAGAAGCATACTGCCTGTTAGTAATTAGGCAAAATCCTGTATTTGCATGTTTTTGTCTCCTTGCTGCAAGTAATAAAAGGTGCCATGCCTGAACCTAATGTGAATTGGTCTTTGAAGTTTTTTCCTTTGACAGATTGGTCCTTCGAGCCAGAAACCCTCACCTCGGATCAGACAG
The DNA here is from genome assembly GCF_019279795.1 of Protopterus annectens. Taxonomy (NCBI): domain Eukaryota; kingdom Metazoa; phylum Chordata; order Ceratodontiformes; family Protopteridae; genus Protopterus; species Protopterus annectens. The sequence continues at coordinate 362,485,685 of NC_056736.1, forward strand.
GCCTAGTGGTTGAAACCGTACGGGGAAGAAACCAAATCGGTTCTTCTTATTTGAAAAGCCCTCCGACTGAACTGTCGTGCAAAAGAGGCCAGCCACGTTCTGATCTGCGACTGAAGGACAGGTTTTCACGAACCAGGTGATCAATCACGAAGGCTCAGGTAAGGTGAATCTACTTTTTCTGTTTTTAGATCGGGGACTAGATTTGTATTGTTTCTGTCAAGACTGTATTTATACAAGTCAGGGACAGAAAAGAGTATTGTCTTGTCATAGATCAGGGAAAACAGAATAGGTAGTCAGTCATTCTGAAGAGACTATAACAAAATCCGTGGTACCACGTTAAAAATAAGAGAGGTTACATAACGATCAAAAGGGTAGAACAAAATGGGTAATAATTGCACAAAAAAGACCCCAAAATCCGCCGTTAACCGAAGACACAAAATACATGCAGTCGCAGCGAGCTGATATTAAATACTATTCAAAATGGGTTAATAAGTATGAATTTGACGGTAAATTAGAAAAATCCTTGCTTATCAAACTTGTCAAACAGCTCAAAACCGATTCCAAATGTCGGGTAAAAAAGCAATGCCAATTAAGAATTCCTCAGGCACACAGGTGGATTGAAGAAGTAAACCGTAGGGAACAAAAGAACAATAATTCAAAAGCAATGTTTTTAGATAAGGAGAATAATAATTTAGTAATAGCATCGGCCCCTCCACCTCCCTTACCAGAATATGAAGCAAGTGAACAGGTTAGTCCACCCCCATTATACCCTGCTGTCACTGAAAATAGAGACATTACAAAAGCAAAACCCTTTATTAGAGATCCCATCGGGACCAGGTCTCGAACACGGGCAGGTAAATCAAATGAAGGCATTGAGTTATATCAAATGGTTAAGAATTCATGGTCTATGGGTGAAGAAGAAATATGCCCACTCATAGAAGTAACTAATCCTCAGGCAGGACAGGAAGGCCAAGACCCAACTATTCTAGTGTATAGACCCTGGACTCAAGAAGATATCTGGAAAGCCACTGAGGGAATTCCCCATCCAAAAGTTAATTTTAGAAAGTTCTCAGAAGATTTACAAGGAATGACGTTAAGTTATAATTTAAACGGAGAAGAGGTAGAAAAGGTAGCTAGACAAATTGTGGGGCCAGATTGGCACATGATTAGTGGCAACTGGAATCCCCATGACGCTGCACACAGACCCTCCCACATAGCAGTGCAGAACTAGACAACAGAGTAAAAGGTCTTACAGACCGCATCTCTGAGAAATGGAAGCCTAGGGCAGACTGGACTTGCATTAATCAATGCATCCAACAAGAAGGTGAGACTGTTGATATATTATGATATTAGATTAGAATTTTTTAATAACCACTGTGGAATGGTTCCTGAAGAAAGATCAAACAAGATTCCCCCATATGAACAGCAGTTAAAAGTATGCATTTTAAAAGGCAGTATTGCACCCATAAGCAGTTTTATTACAAAACACATAGTAGATCATCGTACGAGCAGGTTACAGTCATTACTTGAATATGCTAGGCATGCCGAAAGGCATTTTAATAGCAAAAAGAAAAAGGAAGCTCAAGTATTTTCTGTAGAAGATGGAGCAGAAGTTTATGTAGTACAGTCCGGGAAAAAGGGCAAGAAAAATGCCCAGGGAAACAAACAATCTGATCAGCGATCAGGGGACTTTGAAGGGTGAAAGAAAAGGGGATCATGTTTTAAATGCGGTAAAAAGAGACACTTGGCAAGGGATTGCAAGAAAAACAAGAAGGCAACCATGGAAGACAAGGAGGGTGAGGACTGACTATATGATAGTCAAGAATCACTAGAAGGGGATAGCGAAGAAAGGACAATGTGATAGAAGGAGTAGAAGATGTGATAGAAGGGATAGAGGAAGTGCAGGAAGTTATGGACCATGAAGAAAATGAAATATTAGACCTAGCTTTATTGAGCCTGGAGCTCTATTTAGCAGACACAAAACCAGAAGTTGCACTCTTGGTAGAAGGGAGGGAAGTCAAATTCTTGTGTGACTCAGGGGCATCACGAACCCTGATACATCCCTCCAAACTGCCAGAAAACTCAGAGTCACCTGGTTACATACTAGTAAAAACAACTAATGGACAGCTGTACCGGGAGCCCCTCTCCCCTAACATTGCAATAACTGATCCAGTTTCAGGATTAACTCAGAAAAGCAAAATTGTTGTTTCTGCAAAATGCCCAGTAAACCTCTTGGGCAGAGACCTTATGCAGCTATTTGGTATAGCAGTAGTCCCAACCATGCAGGGTATGGAAGCACAGCGACAAATTGATACCTTTGCAGTGCAATCGGAGGGTGAAATGTTTTATTGGTACAGTCAGGACTTGGTTACGACTGGTCCAGGGACTGTGACCAAAGAATTAATGAATGCAGCCCTCAGCAAATTCCCCTCCCTTGACATTGATAAGCAACACTTGTTGCACTGCACCCTGTATTATCGTAACATGCCAGGACCTCATAAGGAATATGAGCAAGAACTGTTTAAAAATCGTGCAAACAGATTGATATTACGTAATCTGTACTGGGACACGGAAGGGAACAGTGTAGCCAGCCGTTCATTGCCCCAGGAGTTCTTTGCACTCTATAAATCTAATTGATTACCACATGTTAGCTTAACTAAGGACAGAAATATAGAATGGGCAGACTTAGGAGAAAAAGTCACGAGATGGGAAAAACAGACAGAATTAGAACTGTCAGAACAGGTAATACAAATACAGAAGCTGAATTGGATAACTCAGACCCACCCAGCCATACACATGCAGTCTAGCAAGGACAGCTGATTAGCACTCCTATTAAAGGAGGAAGAGAATGCCTTACAGAATATACCAGAAACTCTCTGGTCAACAGGAAAGTCAGATGTAGGACTTATACGTACAGCAGGGCCAGTTACTATCACGCCAAAGTCAGCATTTAGACCACAGAAAAGACAGTATCCCTTAAGAAAAGATGCAGAGGTAGGAATCAAACCTATTATAGCAGCCTTACTTAAGGAAGGTGTACTGGTGGAATTTCCCGATTCACCATGTAACACACCCTTATTTCCTGTTAAGAAAGCAAATGGAGAATGGCGTATGGTCCAAGATTTACAAGCTGTAAATGACCCAGTAATACCGAGGGCACCTACAGTGCCAGACCCACACACCCTGTTGAATGATTTAAAACCTCAACAGAAATATTTTTCTGTGGTAGACATTAGCAATGCGTTATTTTTGATACCGATACACCCTGACAACCAGTATTGGTTTGCATTCACATTTCAGGGGAAAAGGTATACATATACGTGACTACCACAGGGATATTGTGAAAGTCCAACAATATTCTCACAAGAAATGGCAAGCAACTTGGCGGGATTTATTCCACCAAGAGACAGTCATAGTTTACTTTATGCTGATGACATCCTGCTGGCGGCCCCCACCCAGCAAGATTGCAAAGAAGATACCACAGCGCTATTACGATTTTTAGCTGCTGAAGGACATAAGGTAAACAAAAATAAACTGCAGCTTTGGGAAAAACAAGTCAAATACCTAGGATATGTAATATACAAAGAGGGTAGAACATTAGATGAGGACAGAAAAGTAGCAATTTTACAAGCACCAAAACCCACTACCAAGAAGTTAATTATGTCCTTCCTGGGTACAACTAATTTTTGCCAGAGCTGGATTCCAAACTATGCTTTGGAATCTGCACCCCTGACTGACTTGATATATAAAAAGCCTATGGCAGCACAGGATTTGTTACAATGGACACCAGAGGCAGAATCTGCTTTCTGCAAACTGAAACAGTTAATAGCACCCTCATTAGTTCTGGGATTACCGAACTTCCATAAACGTTTTTTTTCCAAACTGTAGATTGTAAGCAAGGTTATATGACATCAGTGTTAACACAGCAGCATGGGGACAAGCAACACCCTATTGCTTACTATTCATCACAACTAGACCCAGTGGCACGGTCTTTACCTCACTGTGTACAAGCGGTAGTTGCAGCTGCAATGGCAGTACAGGCTTCGGCCTCAGTAGTTTTATTCCACCCTCTCACTTTGAGAGTGCCTCATGCAGTCGCAATTATTTTACTGCAAGAGAAGGTAGCATATCTTTCCCCTGCTAGGCATCTTTCCTGTATGACTATATTGTTGAGCCAACCTCACATGACAATTGAACGATGCACGACTTTGAACCCTTCTACCTTGCTCCCAACCCCTGTAAATGGCACACCACACCACTGCCTGCAGGTGATTGAGCAAAAGACACTGCCTGGAAAAGATCTCACGGATGTCCCCTTGGATGATGCCGAGGTGACATACTACGTGGATGGTTCGTGCAAAAGGGGCCCTGCAGGACAGAACCTAGTAGGATATGCAGTAGTTTCTGATACTGAGATTATAGAAGCGAAACCTTTACCACACAACTTATCTGCACAGGCAGGAGAATTGATTGCCTTGACACGGGCATGTACCTTAGCAAAGGGTAAATGTGTGAACATTTTTACTGACAGCCAGTACGCTTTTTCTACTGTACATGTTTTTGCGCAACAGTGGAAAAACCGAGGAATGATAACATCTACTGGCAAACCTATCAATCATGCACAGTTTATTTTAGATCTTTTAGAATCTATTCAGTTACCTCAGAAAGTAGCTATTTGTAAATGCACAGCTCATACCAAGCAACAAGATAGGATTTCAAAAGGTAATGCGAGAGCTGATACAGCTGCAAAACAGGCAGCTTCAGAAGTATTTCTTTTAAATGAGGAACTACAACCCTCTGAGATTTTAGACTTAGAAATGTTAAAGACAATGCAGACACTCACTACGCAGGCTGAAAAACAAAGATGGGTAAAACGAGGAGCAATTCTTGAAAAGGGGCTGTACATCTCTAAAGAAGGGAAACCAATATTACTATCTAATTTGTTTAGATATGCAGCTTTGCTGAGCCATGGGCAATGCCATGTCTCAACAGGGGGGATGGTACAGCTGGTGAACTGAGTGTTCACAACATATGGATTTAACCATTCTAAAAATTTTGTTTGATGTGCCACATTTGTAACAAACATCATGCACAAGGGGTGTTAAAGCCCAGGCAAGGGAGTTTCCCTACACCACCATATCCATTTCATACTATTTGTATGGATTTCATAGAAATGAACAAATGTGAAAATAAGAAGTATTGTCTTGTCATTGTAGATATGTTTTCCAGATGGGTGGAAGCCTTTCTGACCAAAAATCCAGACGCAGCTACGGTAGCGAAAGTCCTTGTTAAAAAATCATCCCTAGATTTGGCATTCTGGAAAGGATCTACAGTGACAATGGTACACACTTTGTAAACCAAACAATGCAACAGTTAAGTAAGCATTTTGGTATTTCTTTAAAAAATCATTGTGCATACCATCCGCAATCTGCAGGGCTAGTTGAGAGGCATAATGGAATTTTAAAGAATAAGTTAAGAAAATTAATAGCAGAAACAGAAAAGAATTGGGTATACTGTCTGCCCCTAGCACTGTTGAGCATGAGAACTGTTCCGACTGCAAAAGGATTAACTCCTTTTGAAAAACTATTTGGAAAGGCTTATTATATACCCCAGTGGAAACCTCTCATGCCTGCAGACTAGGAAACCGACTGTACACTAGCTGAATATATGAGAAATTTGTTGAATTCTAAACATCTGTTGCAGTCAAATTCTGTTTCAGATAAAGAACAAACTGAAAAATCGTAAGTGGCAGTGATCCCAGGGAATTGGATCTGGGTGAAAACTATCAAAAAGAAGAATTGGATGTCACCAAAGTGGGAAGGTCCATATCAAGTGCTTCTGTCGACACCCACTGCAGTCAAAATTGCAGAGCGAGCCTCGTGGATCCACCTGACACACTGTAAACTAGTTAAGAACTTTGAACTGGACAAAAATCTTACCTCTCCATCAGGGCCCTCAGCACAAAGTCTGGCTACAAAGGGGGGTCAGATCAATAGGACTGATCTGTCTCAACCCCAGTGAAGAAACCATCAGTGCTGAAGGTTCTATTAGGGCAGACAGTAAGATCACATGTTAAAAGTAAAAATGATAGAATCTAGAAAAATCTGAAGAGAACTACTCAGAAGAGTAGGAGAAAATAGGAATGCAGAACAACCATTTCCTCAGAAGTATTGCATAATCATTCTGTTAACTGTACTAGTGACAATAATCTTTTTGTTGTGGCCATTCCTTTTCCCCGCCACACAAACTGAATTGAATAAACGTGAAGAGTTGCACATAGACTGGCATCCAAACTTTAATACTTATCAGGCAATCAAATATGTGTATGCTGAGACTTTCAATATTTCGAATTGCTGGATTTGCACAGCTTTGCCAACAGCATACGGGAGGTTATTGTTAACTTCAGTCCCCCTAGGGGTAAATGAGACCTGGGAAAACTTGATTCATGACACATCAACTATTACAGCACAAGATAAAATAGCATTGCATTTGTCGGTTCCACAAAAGGGAACTGTGTGTTTTTTATAAGAATGATACACTTCAGGTGGGTTGGAGCAATTGCAATGTGACTGTTCCTTATAAATGCTGCACTAAAGTTAATAACACAGGTTTTTATTGTAATACAAACTATGATTCATTTTTTAAATTGATGCATAAAACACTTGAAGAAGTAAAACATGATTCTGTTCTCTATAAACAACTGTCGGTAATTGACAGAAAAATGTTTCATGCAGGACAAGTATATATTCATGGCAAAGTTACTACTAAAGTAGAAGATTGTTATTTTGTATGTGGTAGAAAAGCATGTAAGTGGTTACCTGAGAATTGGTCTGGCAGTTGTTTTTTGGGCTACCTGGTTCCGGCCATATGACACACAGCAGTTTTACCTTGAGGAAAAATTCAAAATGTTCGAGAAGCTGTCAAGAAACCTGTCAATCCAGTAGGACAACTCGATGCGCCCTGGAAAAATCATCATGCTGTGGGCGATGGACTGACACACATGGACTTGAGTGATTCTGTTATATCGTGGGCAGGTATATTACCAGCATATGGAGCAGTGAAATTGATCTGGGAGCTGAGAAAACTGTCTAAACTTCTCGAAGTATTGAGCAATGCAACCTTTTCCGCCCTAGAGTTGGTGACTGATGAACTGAATGCCATGAGAACTGTAGTGCTTCAAATCCGCATGGCTCTCGACTTCACCCTAGCAGCGAAAGGCGGTACTTGCGCTTTAATCCAGGAGGAATGTTGTTCATATATTCCTGACCATAAACACGAGATAGACAATCACCTTGAGGTAATTCAGCAAGTGTCAGCCATGACCAAACCAGGACCAAACCCATTGATGGACTTTTTCCAGAAATTGGAGGATAGGGCAGTATCCTAATGAACATTCTGATTGCCATCTGTGTAGGAATTATCCTACTTGGGGGGTATGTGGTTGCTGCTGCATCCCCTGCATAAAAGGACTGATTAAAGACTTTATAGACATGTCAGT
>NC_056736.1:362498182-362598182 GCF_019279795.1 Protopterus annectens
ATGGCTACAGAAAACCACTAAATCAGAAATGAAAAACAGGGATAAAGCCTGGGAGCACTGGCGCAAAACCAAAACCCCCTCAACTAGACAGAAATTCCTAGAACTATGCAACAGAGTCAAAAAGCTAACGAAACAGGACAAATTCCAATACTACCAGTCTGCCCTGGACTCCTCACAACACAGCCCCAAACAATTCTGGTCATCCATAAACTCCATCCTCCACCCAGGTAAAGTCAGTACCCCTCCTCCTAACATCCCTCACTCCTCAGAAAATATTGCTACCTCATTCAACACACACTTCACCCAAACCATACTATCACTAGCTAAACAACACAACCCTCCAACCCACACCTTCAACTAGTAATCTCCCCACTGCCTTCTCTTTTTCTCCTGTAAAAAACTCTTAACTAAACTTAAACCCACCAAATTAGCAGCAGACAACCTCCCAAGTGAATACCTACAAATCGCAGCTGATGCTCTGGCCTACCCAGTATCCATCTTGATTAACCAATCTCTGTGGAAAGTAACACATATAATTCCCCTCCACAAAGGCGGACCCTCCACAGAACTAACCAATTACTGCCCCACAGCTACTCTCTCTTCACTCTCCAAAATACTAGAGAGATGCATACACTCTCAGGTCTCAGACTACCTCCTTACTAACAACCTCCTTTCCAGTACTCAGCATGGTTTCTGACCAAACCATAGCACCACCACTGCCTTACTCTCCTTTACTAACACTATCCTTCAGCATAAAAACAATGGCTATCTCTCCTCTGCTACTTTCCTAGACCTATCTAAAGCATTTGACATGGTCCCACACAAACAACTTATCTCTGTCCTCAATAACCTATCCTTCTCTCAATCAGTCACCAACTGGTTTCAGAGTTACCTGTCTGACCGCCAACAATCCGTTGTATGGCAGAATGACATATCTCCCCAACTACCTGTCTCCATAGGGGTTCCCCAAGGATCCATCATTGGACCCCTACTCTTCTCTGTTTACACCAATAATCTAGCCTCTGCCACCAAACATGGCACACTCATACAATATGCAAATGACTCAACCATCATCTGCTCAGCCCAGTCCCTACCCAAACTGCAAAAAGTCACACAGAAAGCCTTTTCCTCTGTTGAAACTTGGTTATCCGATGTCCAATTAATACTCAACCCAAACAAAACTAAACTACTCATCTGCCAACCCACCAAACATACTCAAAACAGCTCTCACTTTAACATCACAGCAAAAGACAACACCACTATATACCCAACTGAACACACCAAATTGCTAGGAGTGGAAATAGACAATAAACTAAAATTTTACATTCACATATCCATGACCATAAAAAAGTCCACAAAAACTAGGAGCATTATACAGAAATAAGCAACTTCTCACCAAAGCAGCAATGATTTCAATAGCAAATTTCCACCTTATCTCCACCCTACTTTATGCCTCTCCAATATATACCAACCTAAGGCAATGTGATCTAAACAAGCTAGAGACCTGCTACAACAAAATCATCAAATTCGCCACAGGGGCATCCTACCGTAGTCACCACTGTCTCTCACTTGCTGAACTGGGCTGGCTTGAACTCCCTCAACTCCTTCAGTGTTATCAACTCTCACTCGCCCACAAACTAGTAAACCATCCACTAAATGTCCCATCCCTCCAGAATCTACTCCAACCCTATCGCACCACCAGACCACTAAGATCCAGCAACAAAAATCACTTGCAGATCACTAAAGCCAATAACTCTGCTGGTGAAGCACTATTCTCTTGCACCATAGCTAAATTATGGAACTCCCTTCCACCCACAATTACCTCCATACCATCATGCACCCACTTCAAAACTTTACTAAAAGCGCACCTAAAAACATGCTGGCTATGCCCTTGCAACTCCCACTCTAATATCACCCACCCCATCCAACCACTACCTTTCTTTCCACTCCACTAACTACCTTGATTATAGCAAGCTCAGGTGCTCATAAGCCTAGTACTTATTATGCAGTAGGAACTTCTTATTGTAACATTTGTTAATGTCTGTTATGTACTTCACAGATAAAGATTCTAGTTGTCTACTGATGTACTATGTTCTTCATCTGTAAATATGTTGTAAGTAATTGCTATGTTAAATTGTTAATCGCTATGTAATCCAATGTAACTACTGTCTGTTTATTTTAACTGTGGAGCTTTTCTCCCTGGGCCTCCGCTGAAAATGGACCTATGTCCAGTCAGACACTCCTGGTCAACAAATGTAAATAAATAAATAAATAAAAGTTTAAAGTGATGGTATACTGCACATAGGCCATAATAAACTGCCAAAAGAAGAAGGAATTGAACCAGATTTGCATAAATAGAGTTTGTGCACAGACTTATTTGTCAAGAGACACCTGGGCTGATGGGGAGGGAGTAGAGCGGGAGATGGGTGTATTGACACAGTTTGATGTGTGATGAGGTTTTAGTTGGTGAGGGAAGGGGAAAAAATGGAGACAGGTTTACTGCAGGAAGTGAAGTAAGGGCATGTAAGTTTATAAGAACAGGCTGAGGTTTTGTCAAGCTTCTTTTGGCATGGTTTCAGTGCATTGTTCATCATTAGAGCCATGTCCAAATGACCATCAGTCAATTGAGGCCTGGTGGTAGGTAGCCACAGGTAGGGTAGGTAGTTTTCTTTTAGGAAGTTTTTTGTGGGCATTGGAGGTGTGACAAATGATGTACAAAAATGGGAAAAAGTGGTTCAGTATAGATGGATGGATGGGTGGATGGATGGATGGATGGATGGAGTTTTTTTTACATTCTGAAGGCTGTCCATGGTACATCCACTGCCGAAGCATTATTAATGCAAGGTTTCTTGCCAGAAAAATAAACTAGGTTAGGAAAGTGATGTACATGAACAGACCAAGATGTGATTACGGTTCATGGTCTCAGACAGATTATTTAGGGCAATTTGAATTTCTTTGCTTGCAGGTTTGATTGCCCATGTTGTGCTTGTTTGGGCTGTGTTTGCTTTTCTCCAGTTGCCCTCATAGCAAGCATTCAGGTTAATGAACTTGATAATTTGGCTTACCTCACATTTTATGTTGTATAGTGAGGAGCAGTGTATGGTCTTACATCACCACATGCCAATTTTGCATGGGATGCTGTGGTGTCTTGGTGTTGTGGTCAGGGGTTTCTCAGGAGCCAGTTTTAGCAGAAATGTGAGAGCACTTGGGTATGGATGGCAAGGGTATGAGTCTGAATGTCTGCAAGTTGTGTTTGGAAGCATGAGAAGCTTTGTTCAGCCACTTGGCAGAGCAATTTAGGTTAAGGGGCTTGCTTTGCCTGTAATGAGTGAGCACACTCAAGCAGCACATGCTGACATCAGATGGCAGCATGGGTGGCCATTAGGCTGAAGGAAGTTTTAGGTAGGCTATATATAAAAAATTGTTAAAAAATTAAAAAAAGAAGAAAAGAGAATTGAAGGTATTATTGAAAGGTGTTGGTGGTTGGAGTGATAGCAACCATCGAATAGAGGAAGTATGGTGTTGTTGTGGTGCTTATTGCTTAGTTTAAGCACATACCTCTCAACCTCTTAACATAAGAAATCTGAACAAAGCCTAAATTAAAAATGGGGTAGATTTTAAATAGTGTTCCTATAAACTTAAAAAGTTGCTAGAATAACAGGTTTTATACAAGCATTCTCTGATGGATATGAAGTCTGAAACTCCAACACATGTCATTATTACTGACATAGATGCCGCAAGTCAATCCCTCAGTAATCTGACAGAATAAACACAAATTTTCTGAGGAACAGACCAAAGGTATGAGGCAAAAATCTGGACATTCTATGAAAATCTGGACAGTGGAGAGGTATGATTAAGTCAGAATGTAGGGGAAGGGTTGAAGGGGCACATGTTGGTGAGGCCTAGTTGGCAGGCAGCATGTCTCACAATGCAGCCACAATTGCATGCATTAGGGAGGAATTTATTTTATTAATTTGTAGAGGGTTGTGGGGTTTGGGCTGTACTAAGTACTTAGGCTTTGGGAGTCAGAAATACTGATCAAAGAATTTTGTTAAAGGAGAGGGTGCTTTAGTTATGTAAAAAAATGAATCTCTGCCATGTACTTTCACTTTTCAGTTTTTTAGATATATACAAGAAATGATAGCCTTGAAAATAATATGGAATTACAGGAATACTCTGAAATAAGGTTGAGTATACAGTGGCACAGTATGCACAGTTTTGAGCTCATTAGGTGGTGTGGTTAGTAATTTGTTAGTAGGTGTTCTGCAATGCTGGGTTATTGTGCTACATTAGGTGAGGCAGTGACCCTGTTATTGAAATAATAGCTGAGGGATAGTGTTTCAGTTCCTGCGGAAGTCTTAATATTAGACTAATGCAAGTGATTTTGATATCAACTCTGTATTGAACATGGATGGTAGAACCTGTCTCTGAGGTCAGGTTGGTGGCAATGTAGATGATGTGGCCCTGTTGTGGTGAAGGCAAGTTTATAGGTTGGTGAGGGGAGAGGAGTGGTCTGTGATACGGCTGAATTCTGTGGAATGTTTAGATTTTCTTCCTGTTTTGCAAAAATTTAAGTTGGTAGGGTAATTGTTGAGGTGAGGGCTTTAGGGTGAGTGTGTAAGTCTGGAGGAAGCTGTTTAATTTTGTTGCTTTATTTGTTTGTTTGTTTTCCACATGGTTGAGATGCAATCCCTAAAAGAGCATTGAGCACATATAGTATCCCAGGAGTAGGAGTTACTTAGAGATGCTGAGATGACAGTGTGGTTGTGAGAGGCTGAGTTGCCAATGCAATTGCAGGGGGAAATGTCCACAGAGCAGCAGATGGGGAGTAGGAGAAGATGCAAGGTGCCAGAGGATCAGACTCTCAGTGCCTCTGGGAAGAGATCAAGAAAGATGGTAGGAGCAGCTACAGGAGGAGCCAGTGGATTTTTGATGGTGGGGCCCCAGCTGTCTGCAGGTAATGGTGTCAGTGGCCAAGTGGTTAGTGATTTGGTACCAGGTGCATTGGAAGTTGATAGGATGGTTGATTTGTTGTGAGTGCTGAAGAACCTGCGTGGGTTAGGCTGCAAGGGTTGTTGAGCTTTGAGGAACAGGTGCAGGAGGTGAGGGCTCAGTTGCATGTAAGGGATATGAATAAAGGAGCAGATGCAGGTGGTTTGGAGCTGACAAGTATACGGGAGGAGCAGGAGTTGAGACAGGTTGCTGACACTGTGGTTTTGGACACGGGGGTATAGCCAGAAGATTGGCTGGTGACCCAGACATTTTTAGTGGGTGGGTCTGGTGTGTTCATTATGCCTCACATTACCTTAAATGTGAAGAAGAAAGTATGGAAGGGAAGAGTATGTTGATGTATTTGATCTGATTCATGCGGATGGCATGCAGAAGTTAGTTGAATCAGAAGGTCCAGGCACTAGGGAATTGGTGGCTACTTTTGCTTGAAGCAGCACAGGTATTTCTGGGCACAAACCTGACAAAATCATGTCCTGGGTTTTGTTTATTAAATGATGGTGGTTTTGGAGAAAGACGTGTTGTAGACTTTACCACATTGGCACATTGCCACTGTAACAAGCCTGGCTAACTCTCACCATGAATGTATATAATCTATTAATTAAATTACTGTTATTTTTTCTCTTGACTGTTAACAGGGATAACTTGAACTTGTGATATTGTCTATTTCATGTCTGCATATGTCATTTGTAAATAACTCATCTGTAATATATTTTCTTTGTTATTACTTATAGGGTCATAGGTTCATAGGTTGGTACTATGCTATCGGCCATTGGGCCTATGCAAGCCTAGCCATAACAATTCCCTGGCTATTTCTTCCCACACTATTTACTTCCCTGTCTACCTTGGAGCTTTTCTCCCCGGGCCTCCACTGAAAATGGACATGAATCCAGTTGGACTATCCACTCCCTTTAAAGTACAACACAGTACAGTATCAGAAATCCATCTACATACTCTGGGAGTAGAACCCATAGCCTTCTGCATCAAAAGTAAGGCTACTACCTGTCATGCTACTAACAATGCAAACAGACTTGGAATAAGCAGCATTAAAATTCTCTTGTCCTGAAGCTCTCAGCTCCTTGAAATTTTTATTTAACATTTGTTTACCAGGAAAGTGTGAAGTACAACAAAAACAATTTTCAGCAGAGGCCCAGGGAGAAATGCTCCAGATGCATGTCTTTGCAACATGGGAGGAAACCCAAACAAACACAGGGAGGACATGCAGACTCTGCACATAAGGCACCCCGCCAAGAATCAAACCAGAGAACCTTTTAAGGTGAGGCAACAACACTACCACTGAACCATCCACTTGACACAACTAAGTCTCTCAATTTCACATCAGGAGAAATCTGGAAAAAGCCAAAATTTATTTGGGGGAGGGGCAAAGGCCCAAAACCAGGAACACATTTTAAATATTCTTGTATAATCTTAGAAAGTTGCTGAATAGTGTTTTGAGTTACCATGTGTTTCCAAAAAAGATAGGAAGACTGAAACTTAAAGGGCTATCAATATTTAGTGAATTCCATTATCACTGATTTGCCACAAAACCACAAAATTTTAAAAGGAACAGACCAAAATACGAGCCAAATATTCTGTGAAAATCTAGCCATTGAGAGCTATGGACTCAACTGCTTAGCTGTGGACTGAACTGCCTGAATCATAAGTGGTGGTGTGGGTAGAGAATGCAGACTGTTGTGTCTGAGGCTCTGGGGCATTTTACACACACACACACACACACACACACACACACACACACACACACACACACACACACACACACACACACACACACAGTTCTGCCCCCCTCTCACACAGAGAGAAACAGTTCTGCCCCCTCTTACACACACAGTTCTGCCCCTCTCACACACACACACACACACACACACACACACACACACACACGCACACACGCACACATGCACACACGCACACACGCACACAGTTCTGCCCCCCTCTTCCACAGAGAGAAACAACTCTGCCCCCTCTCACACACAGTTCTGCCCCTCTCACACACACAGTTCTGCCCTCTGCTCCATCTCACAAACACACACACACACATACACACACACACACACACACAGTTCTGCCCCCTCTGTCTCTTTGAAAGCAAGAACATCATAGTTCTGCCACCCCACACACAAAGAAACATCATAGTTCTGCCCCTCTCTCCCTTTTTGTAAAGCAAGGGAATTCAAATCTGGCAAATCTGGCACATAATTAAGTTAAAAGTTATGGAGATAAATAATAAATGACAGAAAATGGCCAGTCCCAGAAATGGAGCACCAGACTTGCATAAATAACAGAGCACCAGACTTGCATAAATAATAGAGCACCAGACTTGCATAAATAATGGAGCACCAGACTTGCTTACATAACTGAGCACCAGACTTGCTTAAATGGAGCACCAGCTTCAGGACTTACATAACCACACACACACAAAGCTTAAACAGAGCACAGGAACTCAAACCTGGCACATAATTAAGTTAAAAGTTATGGAGATAATAAATGGCAGAAAATGGCCAGTCCCAGAAACGGTGCACCAGACTTGCTTAAATAATGGAGCACTAGACCTGCTTAAATAAAGCTTAAATGGAGCACTAGCTTCAGGACTTACGTAACACATACACACACACACACACACACACACGCACACACACACACACACACACACACACACACACACACACACACACACACACAAAAGCTTAAACAGAGCACCAGACTTGCTTAAATGGATCACCAACATTAGGACGTATGTAAACGGGGCACTGGCTTCTAAAGTAAACAGAGCACACTCACCCTCCATAAGTGCAAATGGAGCACCAGACGTCCATAAAGTGTAAATAGAGCACCAGCTTCAGCAAATACGGCACCAGCAGACTTCCATAAAGTAAACATAAAATACACACACAGGACTTCCATAAAGTAAACGAAGCACCAGCTTCAGGACTTACATGGTGCACCAGCTTCTAAAGTAAATGGGGCTTCAGCAAATATATAAAGTAAATGGAGCACATGCACACACAAGCTAATACATAAAGTAAACTGGAGCACCAGCTTTAGCAAATAGTTTAGCTTACAGTTTCAGCAAATAAATGAAGTCAATGGAAATGGAGCACCAGCTTCAGCAAATGAATGAAGTAAAGGCAGCACCAGCTTCAGTAAACAGAGCCTTAAGCTTATGTCATGGGTGTTGCCTTAGTTGAGTGTTAATACACACCGGAGCAGCTTCAGTAAATAAAGTAAACTAACAAACTAGCAAGAAGTCACATAGCATCAAAATTACCACGGCCATTCCAACAACCTTAAGTCATTTTGTGGTTGCACTTATTTTCTCAAGAGCTACTTCTTCAGCCCATCCATACACCAAAAAATCTACCGTGTCATCTCCTTCTGCCACCACAGATGTCTCATTTTCTACAATATCAAGAATATTATGATCAAAACATTGGATAGCCTCAGTTTTTAAACTTTACTAACACTTTTATCAAATGACACTTACAAAACTTACCTTAAAACACCAGAAAACATAAATTAAATATGGAGCAGTTGTGGGGGACAGATAATACTCTGATGCATTGTACGATCTCAACAGAAATCTGATTTATTTGTAATTGTGAAAGGAATATAAGCATAGCCTAAAATGTATAGTATGCAACATTTTTTACATCTCAGATGGAAAAGCCCTGAATATTTAGAATACATATGTGTTTCAAGAAGAAGAAGAAAGAGACCATATTGATTGCAGAAATAAAACAAATATTTTTCGGTTACATGAGCTAAGAAAGAATCTACAATGCATATGACATTTTATTTTCATAAAAGCATAATTTCGCACTAAGTCTACTGATGACTACTTTAAATGAATCAAAGAATACGACTTGATGACCATGTAGCTGAATTAAAGACTCTAGCCAAAGACTGGTGAGTTGTATGATTAATTAGTTTTAAATGGAATCATGTGTGGTATTTATTTATTTATTTATTTATTTATTTATTTATTTATTTATTACTTATTTATGTGACATTTGTTAACCAGGCTAGGTCCGACTGGGCAGAAGCCCTTTTTCAGCAGAGGCCTGGGAAGAAAAGCTCCATACGCATAATTACATCAGGAGCCTAAACAAAGTTGCAGAGTGAACACGCAAAGTAAGTTGAAAAACATATACAAGCTAGGCAAAAACATACAGAAATAATAGTGATTCAAAGCAAAAATTTAGTATATTGTTATTTCAAAGCAATTTACAACTGTAGTTACTTTTCCCAGTTTATAGTGAGTTGAGAAAAGTTGAAGTTAATTGAAAATAATTACTTAGTTGAAAGAATAAGGTGAATTTAGAATGTATAGAGAAGCTGTTAGAAAATTTAGAATGAATAGAGAAACTATTAGTTATTAGAACTGATCAAACAAGGGTTGGATTGCTAAGAGAATTAGCTTTAAAATTAAATAAAGGAATTGGTGTGTGTAGAGCAAGTAAACATATCTCACCATAATTAAAAGGATTCACTGTAGAGCTTGAGGAATGTATTGTGGTTTGAGAGATCGATTAGCTGAAAATTAATGGGATAGAGTACAAATAAGATGAGAAGTCTCTTGCAGCCCATTCACCTGAATCCAAATCTAAAATTGGGTAACAAAATGTTAAACCTAGATCAATTCCCTCAAATTAAAACCTTAACTGTATGGAATTTCTTTCAGCTTAAGGACAACTCCCTTAATGATATCAGAATAAAACTTAACTTAAATAGCAAATACACAATCTTGAGACATATCAAAGAATTAATTTCTACCTTAGGATGCTTCCCAAATAAGTTACAAGAAGAAATAAACTTGGCCACTTCACTCCTGAGATAAAAAATAAACAGCAGATGCGTTCAATCACTTACAAACTAGTCTCTACAGCTAGATACCAATCCTCTATTATATTTGCACAACATTGGAGAGACAAAAACCCTGACCTGACAGGCGCTCATCTCTCCAAGCAATTAATCACACAAACACTTTTGCCCCTTTTAAGAAACTATTATATACCCAGTTAATGATTAATAATAATGCTTACTTTCCAGAACATTTAAACTCTTTTTTTCAAACACTTCACACTTCTGCCCCTTTTTGTCCCACAGCTAAAGCTGACCTCCTACACATTCTATTTTACTGTAAATATGCTCAGAATCTATGAAATTCCCTAAGGATCAATCTTAAAAAATGGCCTATGGCAAATCCACTCTCTCCTGAAAATTTGCTATACTTCATATATACCATGAGGACATAACATCTAATGATCTCAGGATACAGATTGCTCTCTTCATGTTAATCAGGCTCTATATTACACAGAACTGGTTAGATCAATCTAAACTAGATTGGGGCAACTTTAAGAACATGGCATCTAAGTATAATTTATCTCATAAACAAACCACTAACAATGTGAATAAGCACCTGAAATACCTCAGGTTCTGGAGTATTACCCTTGACTGCATCTTAACATAGCAAGCAATGTTTTTCTATAGTCATTGTCCTTTAGTAGTATTGCCACCAGTCTCCTCCTCATCAGAGTCTGACTCCGCTGTGTTCTCTAATAACATGCATACAAAGATGAGAACTATCACATCTTCATAAATGTAATTAGAATCCTGTCATTATATTGTAGCACTATTTGTAAATAGTTGTATATAGAAGTTGTTTATGTTTTGTGTGTGGTTTTTTTTCTTTTTTTCTTTCTCTGTTGCTTTTTCCTGTATTCTGTAACACTGTATAGTTATCGAATGCATTCTGATTATGTGCAAAAAGCTACATTGTACATTAACAATGTTAATATTGTCATATTTCTCATATGTCAGTTCATCTCGTTCTACTGTCCATCTATGTCGCTCTTCATATTGAGAAAAC
Organism: Protopterus annectens; assembly: GCF_019279795.1. NCBI lineage: Eukaryota > Metazoa > Chordata > Ceratodontiformes > Protopteridae > Protopterus > Protopterus annectens. Next base: position 362,509,077 of record NC_056736.1, read on the forward strand.
GAACTTTAATGATACTTGTCTATTACTAGAATGAACAGTTGCTTCATCTAACTTTGTAAATTGTTTACTTTCAATGTATTATCATCTGTTACTGTGTATTTTATTTTGTAATTTGTTTAATGTAACAACAAAAAAATAAAAACAAAGATTTGAAAAAAAAAGAAGTCTCATGATATATGCTTAGGATATTCAACAGAAAGATGATAAGTATTTATGTGAAACCAAGCATACCTCATATGCAAGCCAATGGACAGTTCTATTTTCATTTGTCATCCTTCAGCAGCTTGCAAACACATCACATCATAGTGTACTTCTTGGAGGCACTGAAGCTGATTTTCACTATCCCCAGCCTCTTTGAATGCAAAACCTTTAAGTGTTGGACTACTCTTGCAAATATGAGAATGAAGGGAAGCATACTGCAGAGAATAACTTGTGCAGAAGGAGTAGCCATAAGCATCCATCCATCCATCCATCCATCCATCCATCCATCCATCCACCCACCCACAACTATTCTCCCTCATTTTTGCACATGGGGTTGGGGAGCCACTTTAATAGTGACAATCATCTAGAGCCAAGATTCGCACCTCCAGATGGCTAGCCCTGCCATGGCTGTTCTTCCACATCATACACTCACATGCAAACTAACACCTGTGGCCAATCCAGCTACTGCATGTGTTTGGAATGTGGGAGAGAACCAGAATATCCACAGGAACCCCATGAGAACATTGTGGGGACATGCAGACTATGCACAGAAGGCACCCCAGCTGAGAATCAAAACAGAGAACCTCTTGCTGTGAGGCAGCAGCACTACTTGCTGTGCCACCCACTGCTTCAGGGAGATTGCCAAAAAAAGATGTTGGTAAGAACAAAGGAAGTAAGGGAATATTCAAAAAACTGACAAATTGGCCAGGATGAATGAACTGGATAAGTAGACCAAGGACAGTTAGTAGCTCACACAAAACAAGAGATGAATAAATGACTGTTAAACACAAAAAATGTTTAGAAATTAACTGAAATTTTGTATTGATTAAGAACAAGTAAGCATTATGGCCAACATTCTTATTAGGATGCTTATGTATGAAAAACAGTATCACAGCTTTTACTTATGTTATTAAATAGAGTTGCATGAAGAAGTTTAATACCTGACTGCAAAGGCAAAATGGTGAGAAGGCAAGCTATATGTGATATTCCTGTTTCTAGATGGACTTTCAAGTGAGTAGAATCAATCTGGTTATATACAAAAAGTGTATAAGTTGATAAAAAGAAAATTCCTGCTGTTATTCAAGTATGTAGTAGCTGTGACACCTGTTTTCTTGCTCACTGTTAAGACTTTTTTCTACATCACATTTTTTTTTAGTATGCATGCTATCAGGCAGAATTCTAGCAAATGTAAGCCTTTTTTACTCTTAATGTAGCAGAACAACCAGATAAAATATGGAGTAAATTGCAATGTTGGTATACACAACACATTAGTAAGTGTAAAACCTTGTTAGGGCAAGTTGACATACAGGCATTATGCAAGTGGATTGTAACATTTGATTGGTATTTGCAACAAAAAATGAAGTATATCATAGTAAATGTTTATTGTGTGATTCAAGAGAAACTGCATTTTGTGTAATATGCCATAAAAAAGTCTTGCATGATATTGCTAAAAAAATAGACTGTGCAGACAGATCTGTTCGTGATAAAGAATTAATTAAGGGTACACAGTTTTCATTATATCCAGATGTAAAGCAGTTATGTCCTGTCAGTACATTAATTTCTGAATTACAACAGCAGTCAAATCTGTTATTGACAAGAGTCCCCTGTAGATCTTGTAACTCCCTTTAAAAATTATGTACAAGCATGGAATGATGCCACGGCTACACATACAGATGAGGACAGAAACAAAGCTTATGATACATTGACAGAAGAATTTAATAAGTTTTTAAAAGAGAAACAAAGTGAGTTTAAAATGTTCAAAAATGACATCCAAGATCTCTGTCAAAAGTGCATAGGAGCTCTGCAGTCAACAGAGGAATCCAACAACAGGTATCATACATCCCTTAAACACTTACAGGTAGAAATGACAGACCTTAAACAGCGTCTGAAGGAAAATGAAGAAGAATTAGATGAATTAACAGAGAATAACCTCCAAAATACTATTTGATATCCCAGCTTAAGGAAGAGTTAAAAACACAAAACCAGTCCAAATTATAGAACAGGGACAGGGAACCACTACAGATTTATATACACAGTCTAGATTATTACAGAGTTTACCACAGTGGAATGATAAAAAAGGCATATTTTATAACATGCTTACATTTGAAGAATGGGTGGCATATACAGCAGGATCTGATATATGGACAGATGTATTACTTAGATGTTTCTGGATTTTCATTCCCAAATGTTTTAAAACTTTCATACAATTAAAACAAGATGATTATCAGTTGAACACTAAAGTAGGACGTATGACAGCAGTTTTAATGGCATTTGCACAAGGGCAGCCTCTCACAGCCAAATTATTAGATAATTTTAAAATTACTATCACAGATAAATTAATGGAACAAAGTGATCATTTTAGACTTGCATTTCAAATCATATATAAAAAAACAGACAGAGACATGGGAAAAAGAGACATACAAAAACAGTTAATACATTGCTTCTTAGAACAAGTCAAAGGGGTTCCAGGGGATATTAAATGTATCTACGAAGAAAATTTTGATGCCCTCACTGATTTGGTACAAAAACTAATGAGGGGACGGACTATGGCCAATGATGGGACTTTATACTCACACCATATCTTTGCATTTGAAGATAATAGTGAGCCATTTGAAGTAATTGGTGAAGTAAAAAAACAGGGGAAGGCAAAGGTGGTGTAACCAACCACCAGCAGAAAGAGCTGTGTCAGCACCACCAGCTCCTGCCTCTATGCTTGTAGTACCAGGATCAAGCGCAGGTAATGAGCAAAAGGCACCAACATGTTTCTTTTGTAAGAAAATAGGACATGTTAAGCAAAATTGTGATCATTACAAAGCCTGGCACAAAAAGAAGGAAGAACAGGGAGTGTTTCCAAAAAGAGAGCAAACAAATTTACAAGAAAAGTCAGAAAAGCAGGATTATGTACAAAAACCTTACATCAATATACAGGAAAAGGGAAAGTATGCCCGATAGATTTTCAAACAGTTTCACCTGTAAATTCGAAACATTTGATATAACAGGCAGAAGGAATAGCTAGGCAACAGTTAAAAAAAGAGATTGAAAAACCTAAATATGTAGATCATTCAGACACAGAGGAAGATGACAAACAAAAACATGAGGTGTGTCATATTGCATTTGATAATAAAGGAGAGGATGAGTGGATTTCCTTACAATAGGGATGTGCCCCCCCTACTCTGGTATCTTTCCTGACTACCTTTAAAAAGGGTCGAGATGGACGACCACTGATTGATATTTGGGTAGAGGGGTCACTGTGGAAAAATGTCTTAATAGACACAGGAGCAGCAGTATCTGTCACAAATAGACAGTTACCAGCAAATCCTATAAAAAAGGTTTGGATTTCAGCATTTAATGGCACAGGATGCTATGCAGTGAGTAGCCAAAATGTGGACATAAAGTTTAGTCAAGAGGGACAGATATGGAAGGGTGCATTTTTAATGCATCCATCTTGCACAAATACCATTATTGGTATGGACATTCTAGGACCTTTAGTCCTAGTAATTGATTTACCTAATGAAATTCTGTGGATGGGAGACAAACAACAAAGAGAGGAAGAGCAAAATACAGGTAGCTATGCAATCTCTCTACCTGACAAACCTGAAAAACCTACAGGCTATGTAAATACAGACAGTGAGGATGTATAGAAGCATTTACAACAGCAATTCCCAGATCTATGGTCCAAGGGTCCCAGTGATTGTGGGAAACTAGAAAGCCCAGTAGGAGTAGGAAGTGATCAGGACTATATACCACCTTTTCAAAAACAATATCCTATTCCTAGGGAAGCAGAAGAACATATGGAAAAATGTATTGCAGAATGGGAAAGAGAAGGGATTATACAAAAAGGCAACAGTCCTACAAATTCACCAATCTGGCCAGTTAAGAAAAAAGATGGTAGTTATCGTCTTGTTATTGATTTACGGACGGTTAATCAATATACCACTCCTAGAGCACACTTGATTCCAGGAGTCCCAGAGTTGGCTGCACATATTAAGCCACAAAGTAAGTGGTTTACAGCAATAGATTTAGCAAATGGCTTTTTTGCAGTGCCACTCAGGAAAAAAGATTGGCCAAGATTTGCCTTTACATTTAAAAACCAGCAATATGTTATGACAAGGTTACCACAAGGGTTTCAAAACAGTCCAGTTATTTTTCATCAGACAGTAGGATCCATTCTACAACATTTGGAAAAGGATGATTCAGTAATACATTACATTGACGATATTTTAATTCAGTCAGAAACAGTAGAGGAGCATGCACGGCTTCTTAAGAGAGTTTTTTATACTCTACAGCAAGCAGGGTTTAAGGTTAAAAGTGAAAAAATTCAGTTTATGACACAAAAAGTTAAGTTTCTAGGTACTATTATAAAACCAACAGGAAGATCTCCTTGCCCTGTATGTGTACAAGGCATTTTACAAATGGAAGAGCCACTGACTATAGCAGACTTACATAAATTCATGGGAATCATGAATTACAATAGGGAATTTATAGAGGATTATGCAGCCGTGGCTGCTCCCCTATACAAAATGTTACATGAACAAAAAAACTCCACCTTTTTAGAGTGGGGATCTTATGAAGAGGAGGCATTTTCACAGATAAAAATAAAACTAGCACAAGCTACAGAACTAATAGCACCCACGCCAAGGTTACCATTTGTGTTACAAGCAGCAGCAGGAAAAAAAACACTGTCTGTGGTACTACTACAGGAATGGCCACATGGTAGTGACAACAGAATGGAAAAAACATTATGCCCAGTCACTTTCTTTAGCAGGAAGATGACTCCAGTGGAATTGGGCTACCATCCATGTATACAGCAGTTATTAGCCATTTACTGGGGTATTAAACAAACTGAATATTTGACCGTATTTTCCAGCATTATAGTACAAACACCACATCAAGCTGTAAAAGCTTTGATAGACAGTTTTGAAATGAATAAAATTACAGATGGTATTAGTCAGGCAGTCTTTGCAAAATGGATGGCACTTTTTGGAATGAAAACTGTTACTATACAGACAGGGGATAAATACTATTTGTCAAATCACATGGAATATGAAGGAAAACAGCATAACTGTTTAGAAAAGATAATGTCACCTGAGGTGCAATTTTTAGCATCTGATTTTGATAACTTTAAGCCATCCATCTTTGTGGATGGAGCACGATATTGGGACCAAGGCAGATACTGGACAGGATTTGCCATAGTTCCAGAGAATCCACAACTGGGTTCTCCTGAACTAATCAAGTTACCAGGGCATATGTCAGCTCAAAGAGCTGAACTGGAGGCAGTACTGTATGTGCTAAAGTATTACAATCCTATTAACATTTTTTCAGATAGTGCTTACGTAGTAAATTCTTTAAGGCTACATATGGAAACCTGGGTAAGACGAGGATTTGTGGATAGTGTAGGTAAACCATTACGGCATGCTGAAGTATTAAAAGACATATATAAAGTTATAACAATGTCAAAACAACAAGGACAGTATAGCATCTTAAAAGTAAAAGCACATCAAAAGCCAACCAGTGAAACTTACAGATTAAATGTGTTAGCTGATACTTTGGCCAAACAAGCAGCACAAAATGGAAAAGAACTTCTAGAATATGAGTATGCCAATGTAGAAGTTAGTGTCTTAAAAGAGTTAGATAAAGAGTCAATAAAGAAAGACCTTGTAAATATACAAAAACAACAGGGCTTAAAAGAAGAAACCGATCAGTGCAGATTGGCAGGTATACCACCAAAGGAGTACTATGCATACACCACCTCCAAAGGGTTACAGTTGCCATATATACCATTTCAGTTGGCACGCCAGTTGGTCAAGTTAAATCACCAAATACTGGGCCATATAGGAACTGATAAGTTATGGGCAGTTGTAAAAGAAAAGTATTGGAACCCAAATTTAAAAAAGGTCTGCAAACTGATTATAGAAGAATGTTTAATCTGTCTGCAGGTAAATGCTAAAAGCAAAAGGCCTCAGTTACATCGAGTACAGCCAGCGGATGGGCCATGGTATGCAGTTCAAATAGATTATGCAGGTCCATTACCAACAACAAAGGGAGGTTACAGGTATCTACTAGTAGTAGTGGACGTCTTTTCAAAATGGGTAGAAGCAATTCCTACCAAAACCATGACAGCAAAGGCAACAGCAGAAGCCTTATGGAAAAATATTTTCTGTCACTGGGGATGGCCACGGGTCATAGAGTCAGACAATGGCCCACAGTTTGTTAGTGATCTCATTAAACAAATGTGTTAGACACATGTGTTAGTGTTAAACAAATTTGTTAGGCATACAGCAAAGGTTTCATGTACCATACCATCCACAATCTAATGGCATTGTAGAACGTATGAATCGGATGTTAAAAGAACATCTAAAAAAGGCATGCTTGGAAAAGGGCAATACATGGGTGCATCATCTGCCTGGTATTTTAATGGGTATTCGAGCAACACCAAACAGCAAAACAGGTATTTCCCCATATGAAATAATGACAGGCCGCAAAATGCCCATACAATTACCATTTGATCCAGATTTACCTAATGGTAGGTCCATGCTAGAAATCAGCAAACATCAGGAATGGCTAAAACAACTTACTAGTATATGTGACTATAATGCAAGGGAGCAAGCGTTCCATCTATGGAAAAAGGTGCCAATATTACCAGCTGAAGAAAACCTTCCCTGTGGAACCAAAGTATTGGTAAAACATTCCAAATGGAAGGACCATGGGCTAGCAATTGGCAAGGCCCTTTTGAAGTAGTGGAACAAATTGGACCATTAGTGTACAAAATCAAAGGAAAAAAGAAAAACAGAACAATGTTGGTACATAAAGATCAACTAAGAATGATCAAAAATAGTGAGAATGTAAATCTGATTAAATGTATTCTTTTGTAGGTTTCCAACAGAGAAAACCATAATGAAATTGACATGGTTTAAAGTGCATCCTTTTGGAAATCCAGTTCGGATGACCAAAGGCAAAATGATTCAACAATGGAATTTCTATTTAAAGGATGTTTTTTTTAAATTGATAATAGCTATCATACTAACTATTATTGTATTGCTTAGTATTAAATTATACTTACAACCTGTTAATCAAACTGTAAAGTTACATAAGAGAGAGTAAAGAAATGTGGAAAATGAACAAGACTGGTCACCATCTTTTAACACTTTTTTAGCAAGACAATGTTGGTATGCAAAAAGCATGAATGTTTCTAATTGTTGGGTATGTAGTTTAATACCAAAAATAACAGGGGTAATGCCTCTAATACCTATTCCACTAAATTCTCTTAGTAGTTGGAGGGTATTAATAAATGAAACAGGAGATCAAGTTATAAATGTACAATTACGTAAAGCAAGAGTACAGTTATCTGCTATAGTGCAGGGGATCACATGTTTTCAACAAAATGGAACTGTTCCAGTGGGTAATAGCAATTATATTCAAACAATTGAAATGATAAATTTTCACAACCACATACCAGTACGTGGAGTATTTTCTCATGGTTTTCCTATTTTAATACTAATTAAGGGTCAGTTAATATTAAGTGACACAGCAGTATTTCATTTTTCACAAAATGATAAAAATGAGTGTAAAACTAATATTACATGTTGGAGAAGTAAAACAGATAAAAACTTTACAGTTGTACATGATAAAACTCCTACTATGGGGCAAGTAAATGGCAGTCTGGTAAATAGCAGTGTTGCTCTATCAGATGGGTTATATTACATCTGTGGTAAGTATGCTTATAAATGGTTACCAAAGGGATGGGATGGCACCTGTTATATAGGATTAGTGGTACCAGCAATGCATCATGTAAAAGAGTTACCAAAAGGAAACATTAGAAATACAAAAAAGAAAAGGGATATATTACCTGTAATTGAAAGTCCAGAAAATCCAGTAGACACCTTAGATACATCACGTATATATCATCAAAATCTTGATTATATTAAATTAAAAGATATGGATTTAGGAGATGATGTAATCTCTGGAGCAGGTATTTTCCCTTGGTGTGGGGCTGCAAAAGCCATCTGGGAGCTGAGAAAACTATCTAAACTAGTTGAGGTATTGGCAAATGCCACTTTCAATGCAGTCCTTGACATTACTGTCGAAATGACAGCAATACGAACTATGGTTTTGCAAAATCGAATGGCATTAGATTACATATTAGCATCGCAAGGGGGTACATGTGCTTTAATAGGAGAACAATGTTGTACATTTATTCCAGACAAAACAGAATCTGTAAAAGCACATTTAGAAGTGATTGCACAAGTGTCTCAACATACTAGAAAAAACTGGAATGATGACTAGAGTGAATGGTTTAGTAGTCTATTTACAGGATGGACAGGAAAAATCACTGTATTTTAATTTCTTTTATTGTTATTGTAATGCTTGGTTGCATACTATTTACATGTATTAAAGTCTGCTTAGCAAAAGCTAGTCAAGTTACTGTTGTTAAATGTCATAATGAAAAAGTATTACCAAATAATGCTGAATTTATTTCTTTAGTTTAAAATAAAAAAAGAGGGAATTGTTAGAGTGTGCTCAACAATATACTAAGGTTGAAAGTAACTTTGCTACAATTATGCAACATAAATAAGGTATAAGATAAAGCTTGCTTAAATGTAGAAATAGAGTTTAGTAATATGTAATCAGCATCCATACTAAATTACCATGGCTTGGAAAAGGAATCTGCTGAATGGACATTTTTCCCTTACAGACTTAAAAACAGGATGTATGCAAAAGCAAAAATGCAAAATCTGCTTTTAAAGAACACTGACATGTTTTTCTGCATTTAGAAAGAATGGACACAATATGTTTCCTTAAATAACAGGACATGTTTATGACACTGTGACAATGTGTTTCCTCAAAAACATGTTTTTCTGCATGGACAACAGGACACTGTTATCAGCATTGGCAAAAGAACAGATGTTCTTGTACAAAGATCCAAATAGAATATAGGATGTTCACACTGTCAGAAAAGCTGGTCTCTTACAAGACATTGTTAAACAAGGAAGCTTAAAAATAATATTATCAAGTCAGCAGTTTGCATCAGCATCTGCAACAATTAGTATTGTTTCTACAGGATGAGTAATTCTCCAAAATAGAATATCAAGAGGAAATGTATATGTTTATGCATGACTAAAAGTGTATATAAAGAGCTGTATAAATCCAGTTATGTTAGAGGTATGGTAGGGACTCATTTGTCCTGAGGTAAATGTTATATCTCTCACATCATCTGTACTATTTGAGAAGTAAAGTTGGAACAGTACTTTAAGCTGCAACGTTAGTCCGTTTGATTTATTATAAAAAGTTATTTGTTACTGCGCTAAAGTTGATGCTGCAAAGTATATTCTCTCATCAGTGTATATTCTGCAAGTTTCTGTATGCAACAGACTGTGAATGCAAATATAACCAGACTTTGAATTTTAGCAGAATCCAGCCAGCAAGACTGAGTGTCTTAAGAAGACTTCAAATCCATCACAGCAAGCAGTAAGCATCCATATAATTTTTCACATATCAAATAATTAATTTCTACCTTAGGATGCTTCCCAAATAAGTTACAAGAAGAAATAAACTTGGCCACTTCACTCCTGAGATAAAAAATAAAAAACAGATACTTTCAATCACTTATAAACTAGTCTCTACAGCTAGATACCAATCCTCTATTACATTTGCACAACATTGGAGAGACAAAAACCCTGACCTGACAGGTGCTCATCTCTCCCAAGCAATTAATAACACAAACACTTTTGCCCCTTTTAAGAAACTATTATATACCCAGTTAATGATTAATAATAATGCTTACTTTCCAGAACATTTAAACTCTTTTTTTCTAACACTTCACCCTTCTGCCCCTTTTTGTCCCACAGCTAAAGCTGACCTCCTACACATTCTATTTTACTGCAAATATGCTCAGAATCTATAAAATTCCCTAAGGATCAATCTTAAAAAATGGCCTATGGCAAATCCACTCTCTCCTGGGAATTTGCTATACTTCGTATATACCATGAGGACATAACATGTAATGATCTCAGGATACAGATTGCTCTCTTCATGTTAATCAGGCTCTATATTACACAGAACTGGTTAGATTGATCTAAACTAGATTGGGGCAACTTTAAGAACATGGCATCTAAGTATATTTTATCTCATAAACTAACCACTAACAATGTGAATAAGTGCCTGAAATACCTCAGGTTCTGGAGTATTACCCTTGACTGCGTATTAACATAGCAAGCAATGTTTTTCTATATCCATTGTCCTTTAGTAGTATTGCCACTAGTCTCCTCCTCATCAGATTCTGACTCCACTGTGTTCTCTAATAAGATGCATACAAAGATGAGAACTATCACGTCTTCATACATGTAATTAGAATCCTGTCATTATATTGTAGCACTATTTGTAATAGTTGTATATAGACGTTGTTTATGTTAAGTGTGTTTTTTTTTTTCTTTTTTTCTTTCTCTGTTGGTTTTTCCTGTATTCTACAACACTGTATAGTTATCAAAAGCATTCTGATTATGTGCAAAAAGCTACATTGTACATTAACAATGTTAATATTGTCATATTTCTCATATGTCAGTTCATCTCGTTCTGCTGTCCATCTATGTCGCTCTTCATATTGAGAAAACGAACTTTAATGATACTTTCAATGTATTATCATCTGTTACTGTGTATTGTATTTTGTAATTTGTTTAATGTAACAACAAAAAATAAAAACAAAGATTTGAAAAAAAAAAGAAGTCTCATGATATATGGTTAGGATATTCAACAGAATGACGATAAGTATTTATGTGAAACCAAGCATACCTCATGTGCAAGCCAATGGACAGTTCTATTTTCATTTGTCATCCTTCAGCAGCCAACATTTGCTTTTTTGATATGCCAAATGGACTCATCACCTGTGTTCTAAATTTTTTTATAGATTGCAAACACATCACATCATAGTGTACTTCTTGGAGGCACTGTAGCTGATTTTCACTATCCCCAGACTCTTTGAATGCAAAACTCTTAAGTGTTAGACTACTCTTGCAAGTATGAGAATGAAGGGAAGCATACTGCAGAGAATAACTTGTGCAGAAGGAGTAGCCATAAGCATCCATCCATCCATCCACCCACAACTATTCTCCCTCATTTTTGTACATGGGGTTGGGGTGTCACTTTAATAGTGACAATCATCTAGAGCCAAGATTCGTACCTCCAGGTGGCTAGCCCTGCCATGGCTGTTCTTCCACATCATACACTCACATGCAAACTAACACCTGTGGCCAATCCAGCTACTGCATGTGTTTGGAATGTGGGAGGGAACCAGAATATCCACAGGAACCCCATGTGAACATTGGGGGGACATGCAGGCTATGCACAGAAGGCACCCCAGCTGAGAATCAAAACAGAGAACCTCTTGCTGTGAGGCAGCAGCACTACTTGCTGTGCCACCCACTGCTTCAGGGAGATTACCAAAAAAAGATGTTGGTAAGAACAAAGGAAGTAAGGGAATATTCAAAAAACTGACAAATTGGCCAGGATGAATGAACTGGATAAGTAGACCAAGGACAGTTAGTATCTCACACAAAACAAGAGATGAATAAATGCTGACTGTTAAACACAAAAAATGTTTAGAAATTAACTGAAATTTTGTATTGATTAAGAACAAGTAAGCATTATGGCCAACGTTCTTATTAGGATGCTTATGTCTGAAAAACAATATCACAGCTTTTACTTATGTTATTAAATAGAGTTGCATGAAGAAGTTTAATACCTGACTGCAAAGGCAAAATGGTGATGAGGCAAGCTATATGTGATATTCCTGTTTCTGGATGGACTTTCAAGTGAGTAGAATTAATCTGGTTATATACAAAAAGTGTATAAGTTGATAAAAAGAAAATTCCTGCTGTTATTCAAGTATGTAGTAGCTGTGACAAAATAAATAACTTTGCTATAATATGTAAGTAAAAAGTGACCTACAGTTTAACTCACTCAAGCTTAAAACACCTTTTTTGTATACTTCCAGTTCACACCCATACAGACTTATGGCATCCAGAACTTTTTTGGGTCTGGCTTCTTTAACTAAGGGACTTACCAGCTAATAATAGGCAGTGTTAGAAAGGACAATGAGTTATTAACAAAAGTGAAACTAAGATTGTTGGTCTAGGATACTCTGCAGTGGAGAAATTAATCTTTGTTTGCCACTTATTATTCATATTTTCAAATGTATGTTCATATTTTCATAACTGACAGACCTACATAATACAGAGGTATATGGCGTAAAACACCACTGTGGAAGACATAACAATTCACTGTCAATGCTGGTTTATGTCAAGCCATCCTGGAAATATTGCTAGTTGTTTGCTGGTAATTATGAAAATAAGAAATGTTTTCATATGTACTTGATTTTTCAAAAACTGAGTGACTTACAAACTGTTGCATAGCATTAAATGTTGTTGAAGAAAAGTGTCTTTGATATTTTCACTGTAAGTTGCACATTTTGAGAGTTATCCAGTATTATTTGTTTTGCTAACTATATAATTAAGTATAACATCACATTTCTGTAAATATCTCAATAAACATGCAAATATAGAGGAATTTCTTGCTGTTACGTGAAAGCTTTTGTCTATTCAACAAAAATCTCCTAACAATGTATGCCTAGGTTGTACAGCTTTCACAATATGATCATTTGTGAAAGTCTACAAAATTTAATTTGGGCGGGGTTGTGTACATTATAATACATTACAGTATCTATGGAAAAGATTACAAATGCACCAACTATTACCACTGTAAAGAATACTTCTTACTGATACCATTGCTATTTGCACAGTTTTAATAGCTTTTATTGTTCATAAAATATTTACAAAAGTTTATCTCATGCTTTTTATGTTTATTTTTCAGAAAGTGGTCATGATGTGTATAGGCTTACAGAGGTATGACATTCCACCCCTCATAGGTTTTAATGAGTTAGAAGATTGCATATATTAGAGTAGAGGCATATGTACATATGTCTATAGATAAGTACTAGACTAGCTTCCCCTGTGGGCCAGGTTGAGCCTAGCTAATATCCCTTACAGTGTTAAATTAGCTTTACTCATCCTATAATCAATAATTATATATTATCTCTAAAGATAATAATTGGGATCATGCCATAGATAATTTGAGGAGACCCATAAATGGGATAAAGCATTTAGGAGCTGTTTCTGTTCATTAGTAGTACAGGAGGCAGATCCAGGGTAAATTTTCTATTTCCCATCCATAGATCCAAGCTGTGCTTGAATATGGACAGGGACAAGCTTTATTTCATGTGGCTGGGGAGTGTGTTCCAGAGCAGTGGTATCCTCTGTGAGATAAACCTGCCCCCCAAATCATTCTGTTGATGTTGTGGAAGAGGTTCAGATCACTAGACTGAGTATTTCTGATGTCATTTGACTTGCTGATGTGCAGTAAATCCATCAGTACTGGGTTGGAGGGTGCCTTTTATACCAGCCACAGGTCACCTCTTAACAGTCTGTAAGATGCTGAGTAGAGAGACAGGGCTTTGACTCAGTCCATACATGCCATATTGTTTAGGCCTTGTATCCGTTTAATAAGTTATCTCTGTGGATCTTCCAGTTGTTGAATATGTCTGGGCAGATACATGCCAATGGGGAATTATAATCAATAATTGGCCTAATGTGGGCTGAGTAAAGGGGCCATGATACCCCTAGATCTTTACACAATCCCTTTGTTTATAAGCTGTGCAGTCTATAAGGACTTTGTTATTTCAATGGACACATGTTGGTCAAAGGTTAGATCACTGTCCACATAAGTTCCTGAACAACTTAATAATTTCTTTGGGGGTATATTGTCAATGCAGTAGTTCCCAGGGTAGATGACTTCCCAAGGGATATGATAATGCATTTTTTCTCATCTAGTTTCAATCCATAATTTTGGCACCTGCTATTTATTTGGGGCATACCTTCCTACAGGATGAGGAAGTCATTTAAGGACTCAATGACTGCTCCTAGCTTGCAGTCATCTGCAAACTTAGTCAGCTACAGTCTTTTGTTATTGGCTTTTACTTCAGGGAATTAGACGCCAAACAAAGGAGGTCTCAGGACAGAACCCTATGGGACTCCACTGATGACTGTTCCTCTATTATGATTTCCTGTATCCTATTGTGAGCCAGCTGGCATTCCATTGAGTAACATAAGAGGCATGAAAAGGAGTTGTTTGTAAACATTTCAGATGTGGCATTTTGTTTTTCTTTCATCATGGTTTTTATACATTAGTTTCTAGCAGTTATAAACAGTATCTACTAATAAGAATATGCATGAGTATAATCCTAGATAGATTTTTTTTCTTTGTTGGTTATAATTTGAAATTCTATATCTTTTTCCAGTATGTTTATTTATGTGGCATGAAGACATTTGGTGTGTTTTTCTTTGTTTATTATAAGCATAAAAAACTATACTAGTGGGAATCATAGTTAAACTGTGGATTATATTCAAATTAACAGTTTACTTAAATAGTATAACTATTAGTTTACTTACTTAGAGGCTTCTTAGAGAGATGTATTTACTTGTACTTATTTTGTAGGCAAGTATTGGAAAATTTTCTGCTCATTTGTAAGGGTACTGGGAGTAGGATTGTATGTGTTAGTTGCGCCATTCTTTTACTTGTATGTGTTGTTTTACTTTCTGTTTGTAATCTCAAAAAGGAGCTGATGCACAAAATTTCATTTAGGCTACATGTGTGTCCTTCTCACTTGGCAGTTTTACTATTAAGAATATTTTGGAAAAAAATTGGGGGCTATTTTAAGTTAATAATGATATGTATGAAAAAGTAGGTTTGAGACACTCAGTTGTTTATAAGAGGGGCAAATGCTTTAAAGACTTACTGAAGCATGGCAAGGGGATTCTGAACAACATTTTAAGAAAGGGTATTTATAAGTGTGGTTCATGTTCCCAACGTCCCCCTGTTTTAGTGAATGATAGTATCTGGATGCAAGGTCGGAAGGTGACCTTGAAGGATCATTTTAACTGTATTACTAAAGGGGTGGTGTATATAGCTAAATGATAACAATTCCACTTTTCTTATGTGGGTAAAAGTGAGAGAGAAAAAATAAAAATGTACTTACAAACACCTTCATGATATTGCTACTAATGCTTTGTATAAACACATATTGAAGTTTCCCTCACATTGTTTTTTATCCTTTATTGTGGAGAGGGTTGGTAGAAACCTGGGGGGGGGGGTGACCATGGAGTGAAATGTTAGAAAAGAGGGAATTGTACTGGCACTGTAGATTGTTTTGAATGCGTACAAACTCCCTGGACTTAATGAAATTGTTTTGCTAGTTTGTATTTTAAAATAGCATTCCCTTACTTTCTAACATGTGGATGGGTTTAAAGTCTGTTGTATATTGTTTTATCTAGTTTGGTATGAAGATTTCTATAATTGTTTCAAATTAATTTGTACACCTGGTAGGGTAAATTGATTGTTAGTTTTCATTGGTTGGTTTGTATCATGAGTCTCTTGGATGTGTTATTAAAGAGGATGGGACTAAGAAATGTTGTTTACTTGTTCTGATGAAGTTCCAGTTCTAGGGGCAAAAGCACTTAACTGCGTATGGATTCAATTTTATTTTTGGACCGACTCTAGTATGCATCCAGGGTGTATGTTTTGTTTTTGAAGTTTGTTTTTTTTCAACCTGTTGAATATAGTTTTGTGTTTGCATGGTTCTTGGTTTGTTTAGTCATTCTTTAACACCTGTTAATAACCTCATCTTGTGGATTTGGGGTTCAGATCATCAGTCTCCTCTTGCAAACTGTGTGACTGTACATACCAGGCACTGCCCCTCTGTCACCTTTGTAAAAAAACACTTGTTAGTGGTCTTACCCACTTACAAGCACAAGAAGTGTCACATGCTGTGACATACGTGGATGGATTGGGTTATGGTAAGATAGGCTGCAAAATAGTGGTACACGTGCATCTATGTAGCCAGGTGTTTATCATGTTAGCTATGGTGTACAACTTCAGTTTTGAGTAGGCAGTAGTTTGCCTAGCTAAAGTATACTAAGGTCCCCCCTCATTGTCCAAAGGGATATACAGTCATTGTATAGTTAGAGGCTTCATATACATGCTTTAATGTTTGCACTTCATCCTTATTATCCTTAACTATGTATATATTTATGTATTTATATATTTACTAACATATATGTGTGTGTGTGTGTGTGTGTATATATATATATATATATATATATATATATATATATATATATATATATATATATAAGGTCTATATTATTTCAGCAAACGCTTAAAATTACGAACACTGTTTAATCGACCCAATAAAGTCGAAATCTCTAAATCCCAAACACACGGAACAGCAATTTTATTTCCCAGGGGAAAATAAATCACTGTTCCATTAAAAAAAAAAAAAAAATCCAAACACAAAATAAAGTGAGGGGCTTAGACCCTCACACCCCCCAATGTGGACAGGCTGTGCCCCCACACCCACCTACTTAAATACACCAACTCCGGGGTCGCACAACAGTGCAGGAAATGGCAAAGTCCCCAACATGGCCCAGTGATTTTTTCCCCCTGGGAAAACAAATCGCTGTTCTCTGTGTTCGGGATTTAGGGATTTCACCTTTATTGGGTCGATTAAACAGCATTTGCTATTTTAAGCATTCGCTGAAATATATATATATATATATATATATATATATATATGTATATATACATACCACACACACACACACATATATATATATATATATATATATATATATATATATATATATATATATATATATATATATATATATATACATACCACAGGGAAAACTGGTACTTGTGAGCAACAAAGCTGCTGGCATTGAATCTTAAAAATATCAGGAAAAAAGAATCATGCACTGTAGACAAGTTCAGCTGAGACCTCAGAGTAAGCAAGCAATTATAACTTGTTTAAAAATCAAAATTTCTTTATTGAAAAACAATAGATGAGAGCTTTCATCCTTTAAAGAGCTTCTACACTATGGAACAAGCTCCCCATCCACATGAAGCAGAGGTCATCCTTGACCATTTTCAAGTGAATCCTTGATCATTGGATGGAAAACCATAAATTCACCCTCAGTGTGATCCCTTTGTCTCTCATGGACAGAGGCTGACTGTAAGCTAATTAATCCCAAGCTAACATACCCACCATATAACTCTCAGCTATCTCCTTATTGACATACCTTCAGCACATAGGGATACAATGTACTTAAGGACAAAACTGGATTGGATTGCACGGCTAGGCTTATAAAAATGTAGTGGTCAGTAGCCTAGTGCAAACCTAAGACTGGACCAAGTACTGACCCTTGCGATACACCAACAGAAGCTGATACAAATGGTGAGAGATTTTCTAGCCATTTAACTGATTGCTGATTGGATCGATAACTGTGGAACCAGGAAAATAAGGAAAAAACTGTGACCTGGGTAACAAGTTCTTAAAGGAACTTTTGTTGGGATATGGTATAAAATGCTTTGGCTTGATCAAGGAAAAGAAAAGAAACTAGGTTGCTCTCTTTCCTGTTTTGGTTGACTATGCTGGTGAAGTTGAGAAGAGAAGTAGCAGTGCTATGGTTGGGACTAAACCTGTGAGGAGGTTATACTTAGTTAAATGTTATATAAGCTGTGCATAAATATATTTCTCAAAAATCGTTGACAGAGGTGACAAAATTGCAAGATGATAGGATGACAGGTAATAAGATTTCATGTGGATTATGTTAGGATTTCTTAGTTTTATATTTTTACTTGGTTTATTTTTAATTAGTTTAAATAGCTAGAAGTGGATCCATTTTACTGATAATGATATTTTCTGATTAAGTATCTTTGGTCTCTGTTTTCTTTTATGTTTTACTCTTTTTTCAATGTATTTCGTTTTGATAAGAATTCTGTTCATGGGAGCTTGATTTAGGTGGCTAATGTTATTTTGGGGGGTTTAAATGTCCAGATTTCTTTTTACAACATAGGGAATGGGAAAGCTGACAGAGTCTGATTTTATTTTTATTCCCTTACGTTTAACGTTCTTCATGCAGAAATCTAATTTAAAGGGCTAAAGCAACTCTGAGTAGTTAAATCTTTTATAATGTTAAACACTACACACATTCCATGCATCACAGACTATAAATAGAGAAGAAAAATGAAACAAAATGTGAGAATAATAATGAGAAGAAATACAAGTATAACTGAATAAGATAAATAAATGGATCACTTCCAAATTTTTAACATTTAGAAAAATAAACAATGTTAGCTTTCCAGCAGTTATGAAACTGACATTCATATGAATATCATGCCGCGTGTTTAGCAGGTGCGCTCTTATGTCAGAAACATTTTTTATCTCATGATTTAACCAACAATTGCAACAACAACAAAATTCAGTGCCTCTATCTCTTTTCTCTGTGGAATTTAGAATTTCCCCCACATCTTGGAGACTTTGTAAGTTCTATTTTGGTAAAACTTAAGACAGAAAGCAGAAAACTATGATGCCTTAAGAAATGCACAGACAAAGGTGGATCTACTCTCCATACCTTTCAACTGTCCAGATTTTTGCCTCATATTTTTGGTCTGTGCCTCATAGAAATTGTGTTTTTCTAGCAAATCATTGGGATTGAATTCACCAAATAATGGCAGACATTTGAGTTTCAGACTTCATATCCTTAATAAAGCAAAAATAATTGAGTCTGCATGAATAGTCACAGGGAGTTTCTACCTGTACCAGTTTCATGATAGCCTTTCTGTTATAGAATTCTTTCTTTTTATTTTTAGAAGCACTGTCAGTAATTTTGAATTATTGTCTTCTCTTTCTCACATCAGATGGCTGACTGCAAATCTCAAGAGTTAAGTAGATTTTTAATGTGGGTTGTTAGGAGAGCTAAAGGCTAGAAATTATACCTTTTTAAAACCAGTAATGATACAAAAAAATGTCAAATTATGATCTAATATCTGAAGGTATGCATAAGGGTATCCTACAATAATCAAAATTATATAAAGTGGAACGGATTCATCAATTCCTAAATGCTGATTGCGTTCGGTTAGAAAACCTCTGGGAGAGTCCATACCACTTCAATCCAAGAGAGAGCAGTACACCCCTAACTAAATATAACCATCTCTGATGTTGTAGCACTTTGGGGATAATTTATATTTCATTTGGGGATGCCTTTGATTGTCAACAGTATTCAGTGAATACCACCATTGATTTGCCAAATTGAATGGGATAAAGAAACTTCCAAATTTTATACATGTAATAGGCATTGGAAAGGTACATATTCCTTAAACTTCTGTTTAGTACTTCTTCAGCATCAGAGATATTTCATTGCACAAGTAATTCAAGGCTTGGAATGTGTCATGAATATAACTTATGCTTTATTAATTTCAGTGTATTTGCAAGTGTCAACAAATACCATATGAAATATAAGGGATTGTCCCTAAAACTGTGAGACTGAAGCCGGATGCAAAAATTCTGCAAATGTCAAAGCCAGAAGATAAGCAATCATTTCAGAGGTTCTTTTTTTAGAAAACATGCAGTATCTTGCAATGTTTGCATTTAATATTTCTAAGACAACTATTCATGTTACAGTAAGAAATGCATAATAGTATCCTTTGGGAAGTCATCCACCCTTGGTAACTACCAAACTGACAACACACCCCTAAGAGTTGACCCAGTAATTAAGGACTTGGGGAAACACACATAGACAGTAATCTAACCTTTGACCATCATATGTCTATAGTAGTGAGGAAATCATTCTATGTTGTGCAATTTATAAACAAAGGTTTGACATCTAGGTCCAAGGAGGTCATTGTTCTACTATATTTGGAATTCATCAGACATATCATTGAGTACAGTGCCCCCTTTGGCATGTACCTAGACAGGCAATCCAACAATTGAACATCCACAGAGGTTCCCCACTAAAAGAATACAGGGCATAAGTAACATGTCTTATGCAGACTGCCTCAAGGCTCTATCCCTGCATTCTGTCTCATACAGGCTGTTGAGGGGAGATCTATACCTGGTATACAAGGCATTGTTAGACCTCACCCTGACGAGCCTCCTGGATATCTACAAAACAAACAGCACCAGAATTACCCATTCTAAAGACTTAAACCTTGCATGTGATATAAATAGGACATGATGGAGGCACATGTATATATCCTAGAGACTGCCCCTTTTATGGAATACGCTCCCCATCCAGGTGAAGCACAGATCCTCCTTAACCCAATTCAAGTATAACTTGGATAATTGGATGGGGAACAGGAGATTCATTCCTGGCTGACACCAAAATCTCTAATGGACAGAGGCAGCCTGTAAATGGTTCACCTCTCAGGCCCCTGCTTGTAAATGTTTCATCTCCCAAGCCCCTGCTTACACTTATCAAGGGTACCAGAACTTGTCAAGAGATTTAGGATGCATGGCTAGGCTTAAAAAGGCCCTTGTGGCCGTTAGCTTAGTACACACCCATGCACCTATAACAGGTACTTGATTTTAACAGTCATTAGCAGAACAGAATCTTTCCAGTCTACAACAATAATTCATGGTCTGAAGTAAGCATCCTAAATACTAACATTCCCTAAGGTTAGTACAAGATCCCTTATCCTGTTCACTCTATAAATAATCTAATTTATGACCTCTCATCCCCTACATCCCCTAATCAGAATCTCAATGATTTATAACTCATTGAAACAAGCATATTTTCTACAGAACTCCAGATTAAGTTACAGTCTAGCTTCACACCACTCCACAACTGGACATATTCCAAAAAATTGAGATTTAAACTCAACAAATCTATTGCTACTATGTGCACTGTTAGTGAAAGATACCTATATGTCATCATTTTAAAGCAAAAGTACAGAAAAAGAACAAACATCGAATAGCTTCAAAACTAAACTGAAATAACATCTCTTTGAGGATACTAGCTGTTCTTGCTTTTGTGGCAATGGTTAAAACTGTGTTTATCAATCTGCATGGTAATTAAATTTGCAAGATTTTTGTGAATACTTGTGCTACTTGTTCAACTGATGGAATCTGATGCCTTATTTGTGTTACTAGTGATATATTTATTAGTATTCTATTTGCTCCTACTAGCCTGGATCATTGGCTGAAAAGGATCAACTAATCAGCGGTCTTCCCTGGTCATGAAATAACAAATAAATAAATAAATAACCAAAGCCTGGTAATGCAACTGTGAACAGGAAATAGTTTTAAATGATTAAGAAACTTGTTACAAGGGCACTGAATTAAAATACTCTGATTCAAATAAGCCAGCAGGTGCTAGTCAGAGCTGTGGTCTTGCAAGAGAATAGCCCATTTACCTATGAATCAAAGCATTTACAGATGCATAAGCAAGTTATTCTCAGATAGAAAAAGGATTATTAGCAATAGCGTATGGGAGTAAGAAGTTGCATAAAAGTCTTTGGCAAAAAGTTTTAAGTGGGATCAGACCACAGACAGCTGCAAAACATATTCTTGAAGTTCTTATAATAGAACTGTATTGACATTGGCATAGAAATGCAGCTGCTGAAAGATGTTACAAAGAAAGTATGGTCTGATTACATAAAAAAAAACATCATTAAGAAGAGCACACCAGCACTACCGGGCTACAACTCGTACCACACATTTCGGCCACAGAACATGTACCGAAACACAAAAGGAGGGGTTGTATCCATATTCATCAAGGATACCTACACCTCCAGGTTAGTGGTGCAGCATGATACCTCTGAGATCATCCATGTGCAACTAACATCAGGCAAATCTGCAATGCAAATTGTGGCCTGCTACACATCAATCACCCTCCATGACCTAGGACCACCACTCTGCCTTTCTGGAGACACTGGAAAACATGAAGGTCCTACCAAACACCCTGATATTGGGCAATTTCAATTATCCTACTGTTAACTGGGAAAACTACTCAAGTACAAACTCCCAGGTCCAGCACTTCCTGGAATTTATCAACTCAAATGCTCTGGATCAGCTGGTAAACTCCCCTACCAGAGGTGAAAACATATTGGACCTGGTCATCACCAACATGGGCGACAGGTGTGCCACACCAGAGGTCAACCCATCACTGGTTAGATCAGACCATAAACTAATCACTCTGGATGTCCACACCCCACCACCCCCCCCAACTAAGGAAACCACAGTAAAAAACTTTTCTAAAGCAAACTTCATCTTACTTAAGACAGAGGTGGTAAGTTTCACAGCCCCCACGCTAAAGGATAATGCTGTCCAAGATGCAGAAATCTTTACAAATGCACTCTATGAGCACCTACAAGGATGCATGGATCGTGCCATCCCTAGCAAAACCAAGACCACTCCCCTAAGAGAAGGAAACCAGTCTGGTGGACCCTTGCCATAAACAGGCTATACAATAAAAAGAGGAAACTAGTTCAGAAAAAAAGCAAATCCCAAGAAGGAAAGACATCCCTGATCAGTATCAGTAAGAAACTAAGGTCCCACATAAAATCCTCCAAGGCTAACTTTGAAAGAAAAATAGCCAAGGATTCGAAAGATAACCAAAAAGCCTTCTTTAGCTATGTCAAGAATCTAAGTGGCAACTCACAGATATGCTCTGAGCTAGTGCAAAATAGCACAAAATATACTGAACCCACTGATATTGCCAACATCTTGGCAGATAGAATCAGTGCAAACTTCATCCCCCTCTCACTCCCAAAAGGGCCCACAATACTGGAAAAGTGTAGTGTCCTGGAAATCACAGATGCACAGGTGAAAACAGCCCTTTCAAAAGCCAAAAGCACAGCGTCAATGGGGCCAGATGGTGTCCCAGGCTGCGTCTTGCATGAACTACAGAAGGAACTAACCCCCCCACCTAAACACACTGTTCAACCTCAGCCTCTCCACAGACTACGTGCCCACAGAATGGCGCACATCAACGGATATTCCGCTCCACAAAGGAGGGGCCACAACTGACCCTGGTAATTATCGCCCCATAAGCCTGACTAGCCTGGTCTGCAAGGCTATAAAGCGCATCATCATGGAACTCATTAACAAAGACATTGGGAACCTCCAAACACCTGACATGACCCAGTTCGGCTTTGTTAAGGGCAGATCATGCCTACTAAACCTAGTTGACTTCTTCGAGACAGTCACCAAGGCCATAGATGAGGGGAAGGTAGTTCACACAGCCTACCTTGACCTCGCCAAGGCTTTTGACACCATTCCACATTCAGGAATTATAGAAAAACTCACCAGTCTGAACATAAACCCCTACGTCACGAGATGGGTTGCCAACTGGCTTACAGACAGAACTCACATGGTAAGAATATCGGGCTCCAGGTCTGACTCTAAACCAGTCACAAGTGGTGTCCCACAAGGCTCGGTCCTGGGGCCTCTACTGTTTGGCATATACTTCTCAGAAGTACAGGCAAACACAGGAGGACTATGGCTAACCAAGTTTGCCGATGACTGCAAACTGGAAGCCATAATTGACTCACTGGCTGACACAGACATTCTCCAAAAGGGCCTTACTGACATGGACACCTGGTGTCAAATTCATGGTCTCAAGCTAAATGCCAAAAAATGCATAGTCATCCCATTTGGGAAAAACAAAACACCCATGAATTACCACATAGGTGGCGGCCCCCTTAATACAGAAGAGGTAATAAGAGATCTGGGGACCCAGGTAGATAGTAATCTCTCCTTTGACAATAATATTGCCAAAGTAGTTAGGAAATCCTTCTATGTAGCCCATCTAATTACTAAAGGGTTCACATCTAGAAATAAAGAGGTTATAGTGTCCCTCTACTCGTCACTCATCAGACCCATCATAGAGTACAATGCCCCGTTTGGGATGTACCTCACAAGACATTTCCAACAGCTGGAAATACCACAAAAACACCTCACCAAGAGGATTACTGGTCTCAAACATATGTCCTATGCAGCCCGACCTGAAAAACTCCAGCTGTACTCAGTGGCATATCGCTTACTCAGAGGTGATCTCTGCCTGACTTACAAAGCCATGTCCAACTCAGAATTGATGGACATGCTCCACCTAAAGAAATCCAAGTCACTGCGAGCCACTCGCTTTAGTGAGCTAAACCTCACCACAACAATAAATAGAACATGCTGGAGGGATAGATTCCTGTCACAGAGACTCCCCATGCTTTGGAACAAAATTCCTAACTACATTAGGCAAAGCCCCTCACTAATACTCTTCAAGAGAAACCTTGATGAGTGGATGGGTAACAGAAAATACACCCCTGGGATCACTTCATTGGCTCTTCTTGACAGAGGCTCAGTTAATTAATCAATGGGGCGGCGAAAGCTGACACACCCTGGCTAGGCTTATAAATGCCCTCGGGCAGATAGCCTAGTACCTACCTATGAACCTATGAATCTATGAACCTATGAAAAGGAATTCATTCCTGTTTTTTTTCATTATTTGAAGAAAGTAATACGTTGTGCCCAGAGTTTGAACTTCATAGTTGACAAAACAATTGTTTACAATCAGTTAAGAACATAAATGTTTGAGAGGGTAGATGAGTAACATCGCAAAAAAGTGCAAAATATATTGACAAGGAAATTTGACTTGAACTGAAGAAACACTGCAGAATTGTGACCTCTGCAATTATACTATAACAACAATAAAAAGGAAATAAAATAGCATACTGTATTCCAGATAGCAATGGGGCTGAATTCATACAGATTCCTTCCAGTTCAAACTCTTCACTTCCTCTCCTCTCCAGCAAAAGCTACCATAAGCAAATGCATTTTATTTATCCATACTGTATGTGGTCTACCACTTATAAATACTGCACACAAAAAGCTGTTCAACCCTGCACTCACTCTGTAACAAAATATGTCATTTAATTCCCAGCTCCTTTAATTCAATTACTCCAAAAGAGCTCAGGAAGTTTGCACTGTAACTTCCAAAGGGCAGAGCCTAAGCCTTTTGACAGAATCAAATTGTGTCCTCACATTTCAAACAAATGTTCACATCTCTGGAACCATAGGGGTTATGAACAAAGTTTAAATGGCAAACACTTCAGCATAAACCATTTTTATAGTAGTAGTATTCTTTTGGTTCTAGGTCTTAAAATGAATTTGATAAGTCACAGTAAACACAGTAACTATTACATTTATATTTTGTAAATAACTTGTAATATCTCTGCAATCACTCAAGTTACACACATACTGTCAGCAACATTTCATTAATCTAGCTGTGCTCTTTCATATGAGGCTAAGGATTTCTGACTATGCTACTTGGTTGTTGAGATGTTTAGAAAAATGTGAAAATTATATCTAAATAAATTAATGTCATAAAAACAACAGTTAATATCTATTTACATAAACTAGACAGAGGTCAAATATTAATGCAGTCGAGTTTGCTATTGTGTAAGCTTTACAATGAAATCTTTTAAATCCTTGTACATAGTGTGGTTTTGGAATTATTGATGCAAATATGAACAAGCAATATTTGATGCCTAGAGGCGTCAGTAGGAGTTAACTGCAGATGCACCTAGAGGCATCATTCAGATGTAATGAGTTAATAAAATACACAACTGACGGTCTTTTAAAATTAAAAACTGGCTAACCAGAAAACAAACACCAAACCTCTTATTAGGCTCCCTGCTGTTTAAATTCCTTCATCAAGACACAGTCACTCCGCTGTCTGCTAATATACTCATCGCACCTTCCTACAGCCTCAGAAGTCAATCACTCTCTGGCACAGCTCACAAAAATCCCAAAACAAAACAAAAGTGCCATACACTGACCATCGCTTCTCTGTGCTAACCACCACACTCTGGCAGGAGCTTCCCCTCAGCTTAAAGGCTGTCCAAACCTTCTCCAGGATGAGACAGGAATTTAAAGCATACCTAGTCAAACAAGTGCAGATGTCCTAAGTTCTGGCCGCATAACATTGCCAGCACTTCCCTACTTGTATCCCCTCTTGTTGGTTGCCTCTACACACACTGCTGACCTAAAGCTGTATACATTTATATTAAATTCTCATAATAATACCTTCTACCTAACATCCATTCCCTCTTCTTCTGCTCTAACATTCCTGTTATGTTGTATTCTCCCTTTTTCATGTTAACAACTCTTTCCTTTATCTATCTATTCCCTCCTCCATTTTATTTTCCAAATTGTAAACAAATATCTTATTACACAGATTCTGTAATAAGTAAACTGTTTAACATACTGTATCCTAGCAGTTTTAGTTATAGATCTTACTAGTCATGTTTTATTCTATAAACTCTGTTTTACTCATGTATCCTAATGTATATTTTATGTATTGTACCTCAGTGTTTAACTTGTTGCATCTTACAATCCAGGTAGGGACTGAAATTGGCCATCTGTTTGCTCAGTGCCTTACCCTAGTAAACAGACGTCAATAAATAAATAAATAAACAGACAAAATCTGATTTGGAGAGGCCTGATGGTCAACAGAATACATGGGCAGATAGTAAGAAAAAAAGAAGCCATGTATCTTATCATGTGGACTATTATTCCACTTTCTGTGAAATAATCAAACTGACAGACACAGCAAGCTGAAGTGTGCTTAGTACTTTGAAGTCTATATGCCTGAGATGGGTTTACCTGGTATTATTATACCTGCAATGGTTTGCAGTACAAAATTAAGTCATTAAGAAAAATTATGCTTAAGGGGAAATTCAGACATTTAGTATCAATCTGCATTATTCTCAGTTTAATAGGCATGTGGAGAAAACTATTAAAACAGTAAAAGACCCTCATGAGAGAGAGATGTATTCATAGGTTCATAGGTTCATAGGTAGGTACTAGGCTATTGGCTCTAGGGCCTATATAAGCCTAACCAAACAGTACCCTGGCTTTTGCCACCCAAGAAAATTATTTTCCTGTGCCCCTGTCGAGCAGAGCCACGGAAGTGATCCCCGGGTGAATTTCCTATCTCCCATCCAATCATGAAGATTTTTCTTGAAGAGTGCTAATGAGGAGCTATGTATTAAGAGCTATGATGATCGTCAGCCTGCATTTTGGAACCCGGGGATACTACATTACAAGGACTCAGTCTATCATCAGCTTAACTGTTTTTGGCCAGAAGGTTGTGTATCCATTTAACAGCATCGTTGACACCTAATATCATCACAAAGTAAAGGACATGTTGCAGAGAAATAAATAGAGACATAAATGCTACTATGACAGAAAACTGACTAAATTATATGATTTAAAGGTAAAAGAATTGCAAAGGTATGGGAGAGTTGCCAAGTTGAAAGTAATGTCTGCAAGACAGCCAAAACAAGATATTGAGTTGTTTATGGAGAAAATGGAACACTGCATGGAAGAAATTGCAGATGTCTGTATAAGACAAGCGCAACAAGGTCAACGTTTCTGCAAGATAAAACATTGAGGATTATGACTGGGTCACTGATCATAACCTGCTTATTATGTGTTTGATAGCGAAGCTCAAGAGGTAAATCTTGGCATCCATTTCGAGAATACATAATATTAGGTTATGACCTGTGACACGATAATTCTTTGTAGTACATACAGCTTTATCTGCTCCATGTACTACTAGTTACAGAAGAAAAGAAAAATAAAACGCTGTGTCTTGATGGCTTTCAACACCATAAGCACTTGGGGGTGAGGGTGCTGTCAGAAAGGCAGTATGTTTTCTGCTACATTTACACTTACCTTTCTTGGCACTAAACAGTCCAGATTTTCATGGAATGTCTAGATTTTTGACTCATGTTTGGTCTGTTCCTCATAAAATCTGTGTTTTGTGGACAAACCACTGTGGATTGAAATCACTAAATAATGACATACATTTGTGTTTCAGAATTGTTATCCTTCAGAGAATGCATACAAACACACATCTTGTTATTCCAGCTAGTTTATTAGAGAAAAGGATACATTATTTCTATGGGCAGAAGGCAGAAACAAATCTTTTGTTCTGCTGCTGTCATTTGCTGGTGAGTGCAGGCAGATTTTACTGCCTAGCCAGAGAACAGACTTTAACAACTTTAACAGAGTGTGCTTATCATTTGTTAAGGTCGGGTCTTACACCACTTTAGCACTTAACTAGTTTGTCTTTTTCTGAATATCAGAGAGCAATCACCACACTCCATGCACTACAGATGTATTACAATTCTTCCTGTGGCATGAGTTATTCCTTCAAGAAAACATAGTACAGCATGAAATGAACCAAGAAGATCAGATGTCCAGTGGAAACAGTACTTTTACATTTTTAACTAAAAAAACAGAAAAATATATGGGCTTTTTAGATGTTAGTCATGTTGCAAAAGATTGAAAATATGCATTTATTAAAATATTTTTGCAAAAGTTTAAAAGTTTTTTTATGATTAATCACATGCTATTTCAAGCAATACATGAATAATCAAAACTAATACACTGAGCACAACTACTAATTTTGCAAGGGGCAAGCCCCTTTACCCCTCAATGCATGGACAAGACTGCATACCTCTGACCTCCGTATATGGTTACATTTAAAAATGTTGAAAGCATGTTTGATTGAAAAGCTTTTTGGTGATGAAAAACACTGAATGATCAAAATGGAGAACTCCTATTTTTATACTGCTTGTTGGTAGGATTTGAAATTGAATGTTTGACTGAAAATGTTATAGAGTTCACAGATTTTAGGGTTAGGGTAAGGGTTATGTAATGGGATAATTTTACTGTTTAGCATGTTTGATGTTACGTGAATGTTCTGTGTCCTTTTATCTTGTGGAGTGGTACTGTTAGGGAAAGGGTTTTTCGTAATGTAGCTTGTAGGATTGGGGTTAGCAACACATGAGTAAGAAGTGTCCCAGAACCACCTTACCCATGTGTGCTGACCCTAACCCTGCCCCTAACCCTACACATTGGGCCTGGTTCCAAAAGACCTGCTGTCAGTGTAAATGACCACTTACACTGTGAGCAGGCTGAGAGCAGATGTTTTGGAATCTGGCCCCCAATGTAAGCCTGTTTATAGATAGCCCTTACACCAAACAAGTCTTTCAGAATCAGGGTGGACTTACACTGAGAGCAACTTTTTTGGATCCTGGCCCATTATGTTACTAAAAACCCTTTCCCTAAAAGTAGCACTACCAAGATGACACTTGATCTAGGTTTTATAGTTGGGGTGTATGATATTGGGTATTTTTAGCTGGATTAAGATTTTCAGTATTTTGTGATTCAATATTTTGGGTGTTTGACGTTTTGTTGTTTTTACAAAATTAAGTACTACATTTTTTCATGAAATGAGCATTCAGTCACATGAACTATAATCGTATATTTACCTACTTTAAGATTACACAAACTCAGAGAAGAAGGGAATGGAAGAAACCAGACATAAAGCTCAACTTCTCCCTTTTCTCTCTGTCTGTTATGAATCAGATGTAAAATACACATTATTTGGCGTGGTCAGATCCAATGCATTGTATCATCAGCTAAAATAACTCACCAATCTTCCTGTTTTGGTTTTCCAAGACTCACTGAAATAGCAACGGATAAAACATAGGTTTTCCATTCAAAAGTATAAACAGTCTAAGACATGCTTTGTAAAGAGTGGAAAGGTTAATTTTGAAATGATCACTGAAAGATAATGCATGCTACCTAAGAGATATATTTTAACTTTAAAATGGATGAATGCTGCATGTGGAAAATAAAGCTGTAATGATAATGGAATAGCTACAGTGATTTACATGTCACGTGGTGCACAATGTTTTAGATAATTCACTCTGAATAACAATTTAATGACTCTAGATCACATCATCTGTGAATATGTCCTATTTATTTATCATCCTAGTCACTAGCTGGCATATCACTGTCTTTCAAAGATGCTGTTCCATATAACTAAATCGATACTGC
Organism: Protopterus annectens; assembly: GCF_019279795.1. Lineage (NCBI taxonomy): Eukaryota > Metazoa > Chordata > Ceratodontiformes > Protopteridae > Protopterus > Protopterus annectens. The sequence continues at coordinate 362,539,069 of NC_056736.1, forward strand.
ATTTTGGCAGGGACTGTTTCGGATCAAAATTTTCATTTTTTGTCTGGTGGTCAGGTAAAGACTGCAGTCATTTCACAATGAGTGCACATACTAGTCATCATAAGATTCCTAACAGATATTTATCTGAAAAACTGTTTTATGTAGGGGGCATGCTCCCCATTTCTTCCATATGCGGGAATATTCCTATGTGGGGGTGTTGATTCTGGCACTTAATATGATTTCCTCTGAATTTGCTTTTACTCAAAAAAAAGTGCAAAATATTTAGTTTTTGTCTTTGTTTGACAACTTCTGAATAGCAAAACAACACTTGTTAAGAAATAATGTCTATAATAAAATGCACTCGTTATACTTACATCCATAGCTGTTTATTTTGATATATTCTGAAGTCTAATAGAACTAATGGTTTTCGGAGTTTGTATATGATTCTGAGCTGGCATTATATGAGCCATTTATGCAATTACTATTATGTATTAATAATTTGTTAATAATAAATAATAAATTGTATTAATGTATGTTAATATTAATTTATTAATAACACATTGATTATTTAATGACAAAAGTATATACCTCCTAATGGTTGTTGTTATGCCCACTAAGGAATCAGGATAGTACAATATGCCAATTATCAATCATGACTTCACAGACATGCTAGATTTCAATATACAGCCATATGAACTGACAAGCTGGTATGTTATTTTACATGTATACAGGTGCAACAAACAGAGAAAGGACAAGACAAATACAAAACACTAGTCTAGAGAAGCTCACACTTTTTCCAGTTGAGTAAAATGAATCTGAGGGGAAAAATTACACCCATGCAAAATATCTGCTGAACTTTAGGTTACTATATGATTTATGAGCCTGTTACCCTGATATATATTGACATGGTAGAGGCTTATAAGGCAATTCCTTTTGTTATTTCTTTTTTGTTTTTTCATGTAAAGCTTTTTAACTTTGCTTATCTGTCTTTTGACCCATTTATTCTCCACCAATATAGTTAGCATCTATGTCATTCCTACAGGGAATCAAGAAGATACTACCGTGGGCTTTCTCCCTTGCTTTGATAACTGCCACAGCCATTACTTAAAGATGCTAGGTCATGACCTTGGACTACTGTGGAGCTTCTGCAATGATCTACATCCGCCAGTCCTATCTCTTTCCACATTTGTTATTACTATAATTTCTGCTTCTGCTTAAACATTCCGACAAGATAAGCCTCTTCCATCTTGCATAACTTGAGTTTCTTAATCACTCATGGAAAAATATAGGTAACTATCTTTTAAAATAATTGCTACTGCTTACCAAAACACTTAACAGATACTTTCTATTCTTTACCAAGTGACAGTTTTAAAAGTACCCTTCAGAATCATTACCATCATTACTGGTGTTTCATTTATTTCTTGCAACTGTTCAGAATTCTGGGGACTTAAACACAGTAGCATTAAACTGCATCTTAACTTGCAGAAATATATTTAAAAATGTATATTTATACATTATCACAACAGAAAATCCGTTAAGTAAACAGGCATTATCCCCAGTGTCGCTCGTCCGGTCAGTATAAAACAGACGAACGGTTGTGGGCTCTGTTCAAGTAGCTTTATTACACACAAACACATCAGGAATGAGGCTTAGTAACTTAAACAAATAAACTTATAAACAGACTGACTACTACACTCATACATATTAACACTCTGGCTATTCTCTCAAAATAGCACTGCTGCCTGCACGTGCTCACTATTTATATGCACGTGCCTACACTTGAAATGCTTCTTAAAGTTACACACACACGCTGTGTTCTGCATTGTCCCTCTTTGAGAAATAGATCATACACCAAATGACAGCATTCAATGACATGCAATTACACAGAAATGATCTTTTGACATGCAATTATACAGAGCTAATTCTTTGACATGCAATCATGCAAAATTAGAAACATATAAAGCAATCGTGTCCAGGTTGCTGTATATTTCACACTAGGTCTAGAAATATGACCTGATCTTGTAACATAAAAATCAGAATGGGATCTACAATGGGGACTGTCTTCAAGGAATGCTCAACTCTGGGAACAACTGGGACATCATCAGGAGTGGGAATGGATACTGAGACATGTTCTTCAGTATAAACATTGTTAGGGCTGCTGTGAAATCTAGAGTCTGTATTACAGGTACAATGCCGCCATACCATTTCTGACAGAGGAAGAAGATCCGTGTGGTTTCTCCTGTATTCTATACCCTCAGATTCCACTAAGTAGGATCTCAGCGAAGCACATATGCCTCTCACTTGATCAATTCGATCAAAGCCTTTCACCGTTTGCATCCTCATTGTTTCTCCTTCTTTCAAAGGACAAAGAAATCTGCTTATTTTATCATAGCTGGATGTCTGAAGGGAACGTTTCTTAAAGAGTTGGGCTTTGATTGCTCTTGTGTTTTTAGCAGTAGGCACCAACAAAGTAGAACTGATAGGCAAGGTTGTTCTGGTTTGCCTAGATAGAAGTCCCTGAACAGGCGAGCCAAGTAGGTTGTCACAGGATACATTTCTGAGATTAAATAAATTCAAGACATTATCAGTATATGCACGCTTTGACCTCTCTAGTAATTGCTTTGCACTCTGTACTGGATGTTCAGCAACGCCATTTGACTGTGGGTATTCTAGACTACTAGTAACATGGATAAAGTCCTACTCTTTTGCAAATTTCTGAAACAATTGACTGGTATACTGGGTACCGTTGTCAGAAATAACTTTATGTGGACTACCATGGACTGAAAAATTATGTTTCACCTTAGTAATAACAACACTGGACATTAGATTGGGTAGCAAATCAATCTCAAACCAGTTCAAATAAGAGTCTACCAACACTAAGTAATGTTGATTACTCCACTCAAATATGTCAGTGGCTACTGTTGACCAAGGTAGTTCAGGAATCTGGCTTAGCTGAAATGGCTCTTTTTGCAAATGTGGTTTAGTACTATTGCATAGTGAACAAGAAGAAAGCATTTTATCAATGTCCTTTGATAGAGAAGGCCAAAACACTAGTCATCTCACCCTTCTTTTGGTAGATTCTGAACCTGGGTGGCCACAATGCAAAATATGAATGTATGCATGCTGTAAGGAAGTAGGAACAATAACTTTAGGACCTTTGAAAATGATATCATCTTCCATCAGAATCTCATCTCTGTATGGAAAATAATGTTTTACTTCTGGCAGTAGACAAGATTGCTTTGAAGGCCATCCAACATTGATGAAGTGGTTAAGCTTCTGCAAAATTGGATCAGTCTTTGTATGATCTCTCAGCTCATCAAGTATTGTAGTAGAAAAATTACGCACTTCCATGACATTGAAGTCAAAATTCTCTGCAATAAGCTGTTCTGTGGTATTTCTGGGCAATCTGGATAAGGTATCAGGCAGATAAAGAAGTCTGCCCTTTGTATAGACCATTTTGAAATTATACTTTTGTAATCTGAGCATCATTCTTTGTACCAAAACACTTGTTCCAAAGATGGAAAACCAGGAATTCTCTTCAAAAAAACATAGAGCACTGCTGCCGCTGCCAAAATTTCTTTATTAATACATTCTGGTACCTCGGCCCCACTGGCCTTCAATGGAATAACCTCAAACAAAACAGGCAGCATCTTATATTCCATACCCACAATTAATTCAACTAATAAATTCATTAATCAATTAAATCAAGTTAATTATACTTTGTTTAAACATACCTCATTCTGAAGCAAAGATGTGCCCCCCACACACACTAACACACAACAATAAACATATCAAAAGTGCAAAAGGTGAACAATAAACACTACTTTTATAAAAAAAAAATCTGATAGTATTGTTTCCAAAAATATACAACATTTATTAATTAATAATGTCTTTGTGTTTTACCATTTTACTCACTTTTTTAGATTTTATACTATCTAAACATTCAAATTACATTCCTCAAAAACTTAATTAGGATTATCCTAAGCCCTATTAAAGTGCTATATAACAATTAAAATATTTTTTTGTCTTTTGACATGTAGATGTTATTTTTTATTATTTTTTTTTGTTATTATTTTATTATTCTTTTACTGTTTTTTGTTATAATTATTACACTATATTCTTTGTTGTTTATGTATACTAATTATAACGTCTATACGCACGGAGCAGAGTGGAGGAGAGGTGTTGACTACAACTCTTAGCTGAGATATATAAATATCCTGTTTTTTTAGATTATTTATACTGATTATTGTTTCTAGCAATTTATATATATAGCACTTTTTATTGCCTGCTGCATAGTTTTTGAGTGTATTTTTATTGCTATTAACTAATCTGCATGGGTAACTGATTTATTTGTGGTTAAAAGCACTCTGTAGAGTCCCATTGCTCCTTTATCTGTTTAAAAACATTCATTTTGTGGCTTTCTGTAGTGCTTACTGTCTGTAGGCTAATAGCTTTAGTATTGCCCTAGTTCAGAATTGCTGACTCTGGCTTTCTGTAGTGCTTACTGTCTGTAGGCTAACAGCTTTAGTATTACCCTAGTTCAGAATTGCTGGCTCTGGGCTTGTTTGTTTATACAATGATTGTTTGAAGCACATGAACAGGCCATCTTGAATTAGCTGAAGCCTTTCTTTACCTTGGCTAGATTGTGTTAATTGGCTGCTGGCTAGTGGGGGCTGGTTCTTTTGTGTTTTTGTAAAAAAAAAAAAAAAAAAAAGTTGTCTAAGGTTGTATCTTCTGGTATTTAAGCCCTAACTTTGAGAGGGTTTCTGTCTATACACACTGAGCAGAGTGGAGAAGAGGTGTTGACTACAACTCTTAGCTGAGATATATAAGTATCCTGTTTTTTCGATTATTTATACTGATTATTGTTTCTAGTAATTTATATATAGCACTTTTTATTGCCTGCTGCATAGTTTTTGAGTGTATTTTTATTGCTATTAACTAATCTGCATGGGTAACTGATTTACTTGCAGTTAAAAGCATCTGCAGAGTCTCATTGCTCATTTATCTGTTTAAAAATTTTCATTTTGTGGTTTTTCTGTAGTGCGTACTGTCTGTAGGCTAATAGCAGTCTCATTGCTCCTTTATCTGTTTAAAAACTTTCATTTTGTGGCTTTCTGTAGTGCTTACTGTCTGTAGGCTAATAGCTTTAGTATTGTCCCCACCCTCCCTTCCTCCCTGTTGGTGTCTTGCTGTTATACTTGGTGGCTTTGCAGTCCCCTACTGTAAATCTGATCTGGGACACTCCTCCCAGTCTAGTTTCATTAGCTCATTCTACCTAATACAGAGAGAACATTTGATAAGGCCTTCTGTTTCTCCTTTTTCCCTTTCAAAAAAATAATTGCCTGAATCTCCTTGTGTTCTGACTGTGCTTCTCAAACATTTTGGAAATATAGAGTATATTTTAGAGCATTTATTATAACTGTAATTGCCTTAATATTGCTACAACTCAAGTGCTCTAGGTTGCACTGCATCTGAAGTGTTTGTGTGTTTTAGCTGCTTTTCTGCATATATAGATTCTCTGTATATGTAGACTAGCTACTTATTTTGCTGTGTTACAGCCTCTTAAATCGTTTTTCAGTTGTGCACTTGCCTTGCTTCATTTAAAAAGTTTTAAATTGCTAATTTTGTAGAGTTTTAATTGCATTTACTCTTTAGGACTACACACTCAAGTGTGTTAGCCTTTTCTGTGTTTATTTACTGTATTATTGCATTGTTTAACCTGTTTCAACAACAAAAAAATACTATCTTGTTTGCTCGTTTCCCACCTTTTCTAGCCAGTCCATATCCCTGGCTTTGCTTGTCTAAGGACTTTATTTTCTGTGCTCAGAGCTATCCAGACCTTGCTGTGGTAGAGGGAAGTCCTACTGCTTACCAGTGGGACTGGTGAGCATTGTACTGCCTATCTAACGCTAGAGGGGTTGTTTCCAGCTCTGAAATTGTAATTTTATTAGCCTTTTTGGGCTGATTTCTATACCTTTCAACTTTCTGGCTTAAAAACAGGTGTGTTTGCACATTTTTCACATCATGCAGCACTGCGAGGCTACAGTTAAACTATTCCAGGTGCCAGAAAGTCTGTTCTTCAAATTTTCCCTTAGAATTAGCTGGTTTCTCAGTAGTAGCACTAAAATCTGAACCCCTGTGACTAGCACTTGCTCTAGAACCTGCTGGAAAGCACTAGGAAGCCTGAAACTGATTCACGCATTCAGCTCTCCTTGTCAATAAGGAGAAATTAATCATAGGCACTAAACAGCCTATAATTGAAAAGATAAGGGAAAACAGCTCTTAAACTTTACAAAAAGCACCTAAACAGGCATGTCCAAGGGTCAGCTTCCAGTGATTTCTCCTGTCCACCTGGTGAATCTGGGCATACTGGGGCAATGCGGCAACTGCCTCATGTACACAGACAATCCTCTCCTCCTACCACCCAACACTACAACCTGTGAGAGATGCACTTACATAGCCAAACTGGAAGCAAAGCTCTCTCCGTCCAAGATTGTGCTAGACAGTCAAGAGGAGAAGGTTAACACCTGCATTACACCTCAAGCAACTCATAGCCCTTCAAAACCCACACCATCAACACCCACACATAGCAACACTAAACCCACATATGCAGAGGCCCTTAACATTAACCTGCCCAAGCAACAAAGACCTCCGAAGCCAAAATGCAAACAAACACCAGTCACAACCAAAGTGACACATAGCTCACGACACCAGTGTGCCACCCAACAACAGCCCCTAAGGCAAGACAATGTATCCAACACTTTAGTCATAGGTGACTCTATAGTCAGGCACACTGATGTGTCCCACTCACCAGGCTGAGCAAGGAGAAAATTACAGTCAGCTGCCTGTCGGGTGCCAGGATCTGCCACATAACGCATGCACTCAAGTCACTCCACAACAAGTACAGATACGACTTTGTCATTGTCCATGCTGGAGTGAATGACTTGAGACTTACTTCCCTGGACTACATGAAAAGAGACATGGAAGAGCTCTTGGATCATGTGACCCAGGCAGGTATGACCCTAGCCCTGGGTAGCATCCTGCCTTCGCCCAGAATGATACCACAGTATAAGGACAAAATGAATGACTTCAACAATTGGCTAAGCTTCTGGTGTCATTCAAATGGGATCAAGTATTTGTCTGCCTGAGAAGACATGATCGACAAACCACAATGCTTTGCCAGAGATGGTCTGCACCTGTCACCCCTGGGATTCAGGTTACTGGGTAAAGTTCTTGCCACCCCTATAGTGCCTTTTTTAGGCAAGGTTCAAAGGATAAAACCACCACCGTAACAGATACAAGCATGCAAAATCTGAAGGTAATGCTACTCAATGCTAGAAGTCTAAACCTCAAAATGCACTCTCTCGAGGCACTCCTAAAAATGGAGAACATCGATATCTGTGCAGTAACTGAGACCTGGTTCAAGGCTCCAGAGAGCACCCCTGCAATACCAGGCTGCAATTCTTACCACACTTTTCGGCCACAAAACCAAGACCGAAACACTAAAGGTGGAGGAGTGTCCATATTCACCAAGGATATTCACACCTCTAGGCTAGTTGCCCAACACAATGCATCTGAAATTCTCCAGGTGCAACTAACACTAGGTAAGACTGCAATCCAAATTGTAGCTTGCTACAGATCCCCCACTATGCCCCAAGATTCTCACTACACCTTTCTAAACATACTGAAAAATATTAAGATACAAACAAACACCCTAATACTTTGTGATTTTAACTACCCTGCCATTAATTGGGAAAACTACTCGGGTACCAACTCCTTTTCCCAACGGTTCTTGGAATTCATAAATTCCAACAGCCTGGATCAACTAATCCATTGTCCCACCAGGGGCTCCAATATCCTAGACCTGGTCATTACCAACATGGGAGATAGATGCTCCACACCAGTGGTCACCCTCTCATTGGTCATGTCTGTCCATAAGCAAATCACCTTTGACATCCACATCCCACCCCCACCCCCCAGTAAGGAAACCTCCTTAAAATACTTCTCCAAAGCCAACTTCATGCTACTGAAGTCAGAAGTGACAAACTTCACAATGCCCATGCAGATGGGATCTGGAAGTTCGACTGTAGAATCCTATACTAAGGCACTGTACAAGCACATCCACTCATGCATGAATCGTGCCATCCCAAATAGAACCAAGATGCTCTTCTCCAAAAAAAAGGAAGCCAATCTGGTAGTCCCCTGTTATAAACAAACTATACAACAGAAGGAAGAAACTGTTGCAGAAAAGAGGAAAATCCCAGGATGTAAAAAACTCCCTCACCAGCATCAGTAAGAAGCTGAGATCCCTCATAAAATCCTCAAAAGCTAGTTATGAAAATAAAATTGCCAAAGATTCCAAAGACAACCACAAAGTATTCTATAGTTATGTCAAGAATCTAAATGGCAATGCTCAGATATGCTCTGAACTACAACACAATGGCATTAAATATACTGATCCCAAGGATATTGCCAATATCCTGGCAGATCAATTTAGTGCCAACTTTGCCCCTCTCTCACCCCTAAAGGGCCTATCTCAATACCAAAAGATTGCCAAATTCCGATAATCACGGCCACACAGGTAGAAACCACACTCTCCAAAGCTAAGAATACAGCATCCATGGGACCAGGTGGCATCCCAGGCTGTGTACTACATGAACTACAAAATTAACTGGCACCTCACCTAAGTGTCATGTTTAATCATAGCCTCACCCCAGGCTTCGTGCCCACTGAGTGGTGCACAGCTACAGTTATCCCGCTCCACAAGGGAAGATCCACCTTGGATCCTGGGAACTACTGTCCCATTAGTCTGACAAGCCTGATCTGCAAGGGCATGGAATGCATTATCATGGAATTTATAAACAAAGACAATGGCAACCTTCAAACACTGGACCCCATGCAGTTTGGGTTTGTGAAGGGCTGATCTTGTCTCCTGAATCTGATTGACTTCTTTGAATCAGTCTCCAGAGCTGTGGATGAGGGTAAGGCGGTCCACACAGCCTATCTGGACCTCGCCAAGGCCTTTGACATCATCCCCCACTCTGGAATCATAGATAAACTTACTAAGCTGGGCATAAATCCCTACATCACTCGATGGGTTGACAACTGGCTTACTGACAGAACCCAGACTGTAAAAGTAGCCGACTCCAAATCCAGCTCCAGACAAGTGACAAGTGGAGTACCTCAGGGTTCAGTCCTGGGACCACTCTTGTTTGCCATCTACTTCTCTGAAGTACAGGCCAACACTAAGGGACTCTGGCTAACAAAGTTCGCAGATGACTGCAAACTGGGAGCCATTACTTGAATCCCCAAATGATGTGGATATTCTACAAAAGGGCCTTACAAAAACAGATGCCTGGTGCCAGAGCCATGGGCTCAAGCTTAATACCATGAAATGTATAGTTATCCCCTTTGGAAAAAAACATGTACCCATGAATTACCACATAGGTGGCAGGACACTAAACATTGAAAGTGTGATGAGAGACTTAGGGACACAGGTGGACAGTGGTCTCACTTTCGATAACCACTTCGCCACAACAGTCAGGAAATTCTTCTATGTGGCACACCTCATCACTAAGGGCTTTTCATCCAGAAAAAAGGAGGTCATTGTCCCACTGTACTCATCCCTCATTAGAGCCATTATAGAGTATAATGCCCCATTTGGTATGTACCTCACAAGACATCTGCAACAGCTGAAAAGGCCACAGAAATACCTCACTAAAAGAATCACAGGCCTAAAGCAGATGCCATATGCTGACCGTCTAAAAAAACTCCAGCTATACTCTGTGGCATATCGTCTACTCAGAGGTGATCTCTGCTTAACATACAAGGCCATGTCAAACCCTGAGCTGTTGGACATGCTCCACTTAAAGAAATCCCAATCCCTCAGAGTCACACGCTCCAGGGATCTAAACCTTGTCATCACAATGAACAAAACATGCTGGAGGGATAGGTTCCTGACCCAGAGACTCCCCATACTCTGGAATAGACTGCCCATACATGTCAAGCAGACTGCCTCATTGGCCCTCTTCAAAAGGAACCTTGATGACTGGATGGGAGATAGGAAATTCACCCCAGGGATCATGTCAGTCCCCCTGCTAGACAGGGGTCCAGAGAAGTAAATATTGTGGGAAGAAATATCCAGGGAATTGTTATGGCTAGGCTTGCATAGGCCCTAGGGCCGATAGCCTAGTACCAACCTATGAACCTATAAACCTATAATCTAAACAACCCACTCTATTTCAAGATTAAAACCTTTCAGGAATAAAGTGCCAAAATAAATAATTAATTTGGATTCCAATTTAACCAACTTCCTTTTAAATTCATCACCCCCCCAAAATTTGTTCCCCATATGGCTTTGCCAGTACACTAAAAAAGAAACTATCTGACCTCCATGTCTGCTGCAAAAATGTTGTGCAACTGGACTATCTAATCTCTTGTTTCTAACATCTCCCAGATGTTCCAAAATTCTGAGTTTCACTCTTCTCTTTGTCTGCCCCACATACCATTTACATGGTGTGCATCCACATCCAATGATGTAGACTACACCACATGAATTACAATTAAACTCATTTTTTACAGAAAATGTCTTTCCATTGATCGTCCATCCAGCTACGTTCTTTATTTTATCACATACTTTGCAACCCCCACATGGAAATACCCCCTTCCTTTTAGCTACCTGAATCTTATTTTTCATTCTTAGTAATTCTCTTAAATTATTAAACCTGCCAAACAAAAAAACAACCTTTTCAGGGAACAATTTACCCACTATTTCATCCCTACATATAATGGGCCAAAGGTCATTAACTAACTTTCTGAGCATCACAGAAAAGGGAGAGAATTTACTCACAAAACATACGGGTTCAACATCTACCTTATGCAAGTCATTATTCCTAATGACTTCCCTACTTTTAATTAAATTACCATTTACTCTCCTACAGCTCCTATTATTTTTCAATTTAATTAGGGCTTCATCTATACATTCCCTGCTGTGACCCCACTTTGATAACCTATCTTTGACCAATAAAAACTCCTTTTCTAACATTTTAATATCAGAAGTATTAGTTTGTATCCTTTTGAACTCCCCATATGGTAGTGATTTGATCAAATGGTCAGGATGAGCACTACTCACTTCAAGAAAGCTGTCTGCTGCCGTCTCCTTATGAAAGGGTTTGTACTGCAAAAAGCCCTTATCATCTATGTAAAATTCAATGTCCAAGAATTGCATGCATTTCCTATTCACTCTGTAAGAAGAAAGCATTTTATCAATGTCCTTTGATAGAGAAGGCCAAAATACTAGTCATCTCACCCTTCTTTTGGTAGATTCTGAACCTGGGTGACCACGATGCAAAATATGAATGTATGCATGCTGTAAGGAAGTAGGAACAATAACTTTAGGACCTTTGAAAATGATATCATCTTCCATCAGCATCTCATCTCTGTATGGAAAATAATGTTTTACTTCTGGCAGTAGACAAGATTGCTTTGAAGGCCATCCAACATTGATGAAGTGGTTAAGCTTCTGCAAACTTGGATCAGTCTTTGTATGATCTCTCAGCTCATCAAGTATTGTGGTAGAAAAACTACGCACTTCCATGACATCGAAGTCAAAATTCTCTGCAATAAGCTGTTCTGTGGTATTTCTGGGCAGTCTGGAAAAGGTATCAGGCAGATAAAGAAGTCTGCCCTTTGTATAGACAATTTTGAAATTATGCTTTTGTAATCTGAGCATCATTCTTTGTAGTCTTGCTAGAACAGTATGCAGAGGCTTCTGTAAAATAGTGACTAGAGGTTGATGATCAGTTTCAGCTTGGACTGCACGATCATAAATATAATCATGGAACTTCGAACATGCGAATACAAAAGTTCCTTCTCAATCTGAGCATACTGCATCTCAGTTTGGGTAAGAGTTCTAGATGCATAGGCAACAAGTCTGCCCTCTTGAAGAATAACTGCACCAAGTCCAAACTTTGAAGCATCATAGGAAAGAACTACTGATTTGTGGACATCATAATATCTCAGTGCAGGCGGATTGGCAATTTGCTGTTTGAGGTTATCAAATGCTCTCTGATGCTGTTCCAACTATGACCAGGCAACATTTTTGTGTGTCAGCTCTATTAAAGGTGCTGATAGCTCACTAAAGTCAGGGATAAATTTGCCCAAATAATTAACCATACTAAGAAAACGCTGTAGGGCTTGGCCATTATCTGCAGCTGGCATCTCAAGAATTGCTGTTTGTTTGGAAGGGTCAGGTTGTAAACCTGTACTGGTAAATTAATGACTTACATAAGTAACTTCTGGTTTCTGTCATGCTCTGCTTCAACATTACCTCCAACCAGTAAGTCATCAACTATTATAGCACAAGGACAGCCTGAAATAATTTGCTCCATTGCATGCTGAAAGACTTCACTGTCAGAGGCATCCTGAGGAATTTGTATCTATCAAATGGTGTGCTGAATGTAGTCAGTAGTGAAGATTTGAGATAAAAGCATTACTTGCCAAAATTAACTCTTTGCATCCAAGACAGAAACAAACAGTGGCATTTGGCATGAAGGCAGCAACCTCCTTGACTGTACGCATAGGATGATGAGGTCTCTTTATTGCCTTGATCAAGTCTCTTGGATCAATGCATATTCTGATCTCATCTGAACTTTTGTTATGAGTAGCTACCATGAAAGACACCCACTCAGTTCTGTCACTGGACAAATCACACCTTGCTGCACCATTTGTCTAACTGGACCTTGACTTTGTCCTGCATAACTATTGGAACTCTCCTTGCTGGTCTGACCACTGGACTGACCTCTGGGTCTACTGTCATGGAGTACACAACTGGAAATTTTCCTAGCTTGTTGTCAAAAACATCAGCATACTCTGAGAAAATAGCATCACTGAAGCTGGAACTGGGACATGTACATGATGTACTTCTTTGGTAAAAGAAAGCAGTTTCATTCTCAAACTGTCTCTGAGACCTAATAATGACTGCACAGATCTTCTAACTACAAAAATTGCAAGCTGTAACTGTTCCCAGCTGAATAGCATGAACACACTACTGAGCCTTCATTTTGAATAATTTCACCTCCATAAGCAACAAGCTTCACACAATTAGCCAGATTAAGTTGCTCAGCAGCTCTCACTTTAGCAAATGTTTCTGCTGATATAATATTACACTTTGAACGAGTGTCTGCTTTGAGCTCTGTGAGTTTACCATTGATCAGGACAGTACAAAACACTTTGTTCTTTGTCAACAAATCAACTGCATTAACATTTTCAATGACCACTGATACACCATCTACATAAAAAGAAAGGCTGCAGCTTTCTACATGATCATCTTGCTTTTTTGAGTAACCTTTCTTAATAATTGAATGAGGCTTGCTTGATTTACAAAACTTTTGATAGTGGTTCCATTTTTACACCTGTGGCATTGCTGAACAAATGCTAAGCACTTCTCTCTTTTAGGCCCATGATTGGCATTACAATTATGACAGTTAACAATAAGACTTAACTTGGGTTTTGCTGACTCACCCTTATACTGCACTGAGCACGTCCATTTTGCTGAGCTAGTCTTGGAACTTGCTAGAAAGTTACGGGTCCTCCCTGGGAATCCCGCATGGGTTGCAGCTGCCATGTGCTTAGGCCTGTTTTTGCTTGCCATGTGCTGCATGCTGTCTACACTTGATCTAGAGGCTGCTGAAACCATGTTCTTGTCACTTGTAAGCTTACTTGTGTGCCTTTCTGTGAGCTCATGGATTTGACAAGTCTCTATAGCTTTGCTCAACATTAACTCACTGTCACAAAGCAACATATTTCTTACTGCAACATTATTAACACCACAGACAAGCCTGTCCTTTATTAACTCAGCTTTCACATCCCCAAATCTGCATGTTTTAGTCTTATTTCTCAAGTCAGTGATATAAGCTGAAAAGGTTTCACCTGGCTTTTGGTCTGTTGTATAAAATAGGTGCCTCTCTAATGTAACATTTGTCTGGGGGTTGCACATTTCTCTAAATTTATGTTTCAAGCACTCAGGATCCTTTCTTGATTCAGCTGGTACAACAATATGGATGTTTTCCCCCTCTTCTGCATACATTGCTGGTGCATACACAAATGAACGCTCTCTTTCAATGGCCTCTGATCCAGATAAGTTAAGCAAAATGAATGCCCTTGTATCTTTGTCAGAAAAAGCTGCTTGTATGAAAAATATTGTATTCTGCTCAAATACTCTCCAATTCTCTGCAATATTATGATCAAACACAGGGGGACTAAGTCTGCAAAATGCCTTTGCCATATCAACACACAGTAGTGAAGGTTCTTGGAATTATGTATGAACATACACACATAGATATATGCCAGAACTTTATGCCAGAACTTGTAATTTTGCCCAATAGCACAACAAACTATTTGAAATAACTTCACTTTGACAAATAAACTGTATACAGCACAAGACCCTTTCAAAATGTCTGTACTTTGCAAAATAACTCTGTACAGTGTAAGAAACACTTTGACATGGTGGTACTCTGTGAATAAATGAACACAGCACAAGAAACTTTTTGAAATGGCTGTACTTTGACTGCACTTTGTAAAATAACTGTACTTTGCACACAGCACACTCTTTGAAATAATCATACAGTAATAAAGCACACACTCTACAAACACTTTGCATACTCTGAGATACTTCGAACAACTCTACTTATGCTTCAAATGACTTCAATCAATGTGAAATAGTAGTTTATGCCCTAACATGGACTTTTACTAAAAAACATGCAGTCGCCTTGCTCTTTAAGCTTATTTTGCCCTTTTATTTCACTTGTTATGCTCATTTAACCTCTTATTATGCTCATTATACTTTTATTGTGCTTGTTTTACTTTAAACATGCTTGTTATCTCAACCAAAGATAATTCTGAGCCCCATATAAGTATTTCAGATAGCTTTATCAAATATCATGGTTTTGAATGCATTTAATTAATAATGTGTTTTGTGCTACTCGTTTGATTAATAATGCGTTTTGTGCTTTACGAATGTTCCGTTTCATTTCCTTTGCAAAATAAATCATTTGTGAAAATTTTGATTATCTGAAGTTCCTTTCTGGCCCTTTTTGATCGTCTGAGCAGTGTTTACCCAACCTGCTCAATATACCTTCACCGTCAGTTCTACACCTTATGGCTTGAAGAGGTTGCACTGTCAATCCTGGTTCTGACACCATGTTGCTCATCCAATCAGGATAAAACAGATGAACAGTTGTGGGTTCAGTTCAAGCAGCTTTATTACACACACCACATCAGGAATGAGGCTTAGTAACTTAAATAAACTTATAAATAGATGGAGTACTACACTCATACATGTTAACACTCTGGCTGTTCTCTCAAAATGGCACTGCTGCTGCCACATACTCAATATTTATATGCACGTGCCTACATTGGAAATGCTTCTTAAAGTTACACACACATGCTGTGTTCTACACCCAGTCTTTTTTACTGTCCCATCCACCCCTTCCTCATATACAGATCCGCATCAATAATAACCTTAGCAAAAATATATATGGTCATTAGTTTATTAATTGATTAATTTGTTCTGTTGTACCCACTTTATTCATTTCAGTGTCATGTCGAGCTGAAGCCTGCTGTAGCACTAAGATGGTACAAGGCAGGGAAACTAATTTTAGCAGGGCATACACGTACAAACACACACACACACACACACACACACACACACACACACACACACACACACACACACACAAACATACTCATATGGCACATGCAAGTAAGCAATTTGGAAGATCATTATTCACTTTCAGCATGTTTTTGGGATGTGGGAAAACTGAAGTAATTAGTAAAATCACACTCAGATAAAAAGGAATGAATATACGCAGACTCCACTCATAAGACAACCCAGCTGAGAACTGAACTGGAAAACTAAGTTTGCTTCAGTGCTAACTGCTGCACCACTACATAATCTCTCAAAATCTAGTACAGGTGCAATTGTCACCATCTCATTATATTTTCACTTGGGATGCTATAATCACTTTACACCAACCTCTGCATTTGCAACAACAGTCTGTAACTATGGGCTGCACTTCTATGTAGGGTTTTGTGTTCCACTAAGTAGTTTGGGAGATTTTTTAGCTGGCCAAGACTTGTTATAATTGATTTCCTGACATAATCACATTTAATGTTAACAGAAGAACATATGACATTATTAACAGACAGTGAAGGCAGTAACATTGTTGCAGGGAACATTTCTTCTACCTGCATTCATTTCTGAAAACTGAGCACTTGGTAATTGCCTGGGTAATATATGTATGGTCCTTGTATTTTAAATAAGAAACAAGATGACATGTTCTGTGTTCAAATCAAGTGTTCAAGTAGATTGGCTGGTTTTAATGCTTGAATGTGGTGTTAATTATTTTCAGCTGTGAGAGCAATGGCTCTGCATGAGTAGGCTTTCATACATTTCACAGAGTGAAAACTGGGTAATGGTCCATCTGGCCATGTTCTGAACTCCCGGACCACTCAGTGTGTTCTACAGGAAATCACTCTCAGTGCAATTTCAAAACATGCCCCCATGACTCCTTTGTTTTCACAGATTTCCCTTTCTTTGTGTTATTTCAACCATACAGATATATATAATGGGTGAGTGTGCGGGGGTTGCCCCCCACAATGTTTATGCGTGTGTGTGTGTGTGTGAGATGGTAATGGAAGGAGAGGGAATGATTTCTGTTTTGCATGTTTCACAACAATTCATTGCATAAGTTGACTTATGCTGTGTGTAGCTTAAATAAATCTTCAAAGGTGAACCACTTTGAAAGTTACATTGACATACTAAGCCACAATAATATTTTGTTACAGAACAAAATGACAATTTAAAAAAATAAAGAAATATAAAATAAAAATAAGTCATGCCATAATAACAGAGAAGGCTACTGTTTATCACCACCCCATTGATTGACACGTTGTCCCTGGAAGTTCATTGATATCAGGTAATGGTTGTCAAATTCAGAGAGGAGTGAGAACTAAGTGTTGTATTTTTAAATGTCAAAGCTGATATATATATATATATATATATATATATATATATATACCCCAGCATAACTAAACCATGTAAGTCATGAATAGATCACAGAACAGCCTATTCAGTAGGTCATGACATAGTACAATGCAATATTCTGTGCCTATTTTATTTAGCTAATAGTTTTTACCCATGGTATTACATTAAAATGCACAATATATCTGCCTTATCTGTTCACAAACCTTTTGCCTAGTACGATGCCAAATACTTTTAAAGTCTATCTGTAGCATATCTTCAGCTCCTGTCTGTATACTGTCCTTGGCTATCAGCTAAAGAACACTTAGATTTTTTTTTGTGAAAAATTATATTACAAAATAATAAATTCAGTGAGATATTCCCTGTCATGAAATTTCCGTGGAGAAGCCATGCTTTTTTGTTGGGTACACTGCCCTACTGGTTTCAACTATTCTAAAATCGTTTCTATAAACAGTGGTTTCATGGTTTTATCCACAGTTAAGGCTAAACTAACAGTCTTACCTCACTAATATAACATAGCCTACCTTCCAGTCCTTTTCATTGAAAAAATGGTGGTGTCACTCACGCTTAGTTACCCCCGAAAGTATAGATCTCGACTTTACATCTCCAAAATATGCAATACTGCCTGTCACGCCACACAACCAGCTGCAGTACTACAACTCATTCCTTTCTACACATCCCTGCATCTCTAACACACACACCATGCTGACTTCTAATCCTCTGTATCGAACCATGTTACATAAAGCACATATTATTTTTCTACGGATGTCTTAACTTGAGTATTCTTCTCTATGACATCGCATCTTGTCTCAGCTCCCTGTTGATCTTTGTGCTTATATTAAGGTCCCATTTTACAATTAACGGTATACGTCTTATTTTAGACAGATCATTCATTGTCCTTTAGTACAGCTAATCACTATGCGTTGTTTTTGTTGTTGTTTTATATGTTCATCATAGGTAGGTACTAGGCTATTGCCCCTAGGGCCTATATAAGCCTAGCCAAACGGTACCCTGGCTTTCGCCAACCAAGAAAATAATTTTCCTGTGCCCCTGTCGAGCAGAGCCACAGAAGTGATCCCCGGGGTGACTTTCCTATTTCCCATCCAATTATCAAGATTTTTCGTGATGAGTGCTAACGATGAGCTTTTTTGATATAGATAGGTAGTTTGTTCCAGAGTATGGGGAAGTCTCTGGGACAGGAATCTGTCCCTCCAGCATGTTCTGTTTATTGTGGAGACAAGGTTTCGGTCCCCAGAGCGTGTAGCTCGGAGCATGTCCAACAGCTCTGGGTTTGGCATAGCTTTGTATGTTAGGCAGAGATCGCCTCTGAGTAGGCGATATGCGACGGAGTAATACTTTCCCTTTAGGCAGATAACTGAACTCTAAAAAGTGGTACTCTTTCTTCACTGACTCAGAATGTTATTATGCATAATTTACTTGTTATTGTATATAACTTCTGAATAAAAATACACAAACCCGTACGGTTACCATTATAAAAAAGTGAAACACCTACACATATCCAAATGTTGCCTCTGTAACCGTACTATTTTCAGCCCCCCCCCCCCCACACACACACACACAACCGTAATAAAGTTGTTTTAGAGGATGTATCTAAACGTGTACACACCTATGCTGATCATAATTATTTTGGACAGCTTCAGATGTTATGACTTCTATGAATCATATTTTCTTCTGAGAAATGACCCCGAAAAAAGTACTCGAGTGGCATGGGTACACTGAGTTTGCCTTGTCCACACTGTTTGTCTTCAAATACATTAGAAAAATAGTTTTAGAGAAAACAGTGATTTCGAGTGTTAGTAAAGTTCAGGATCTGAGGTGAGGGCAATTCTCTCCAGTTAGCTGTCACGGGCTACCATAAGGAAAATAATGCATCCTCCTGGTTGTGCAGCTGTCTTTTCCATGACAATCACGCAAAAAATGTATATATATATATATATATATATATATATATATATATATATATATATATATATATATATATATATATATGTGTGTGTGTGTGTGTGTGGGGGGGGGGGGGGGGTTATGTAAGAACAACCGTAGCAAGGAGACCCAGCCGGCAGTGTACACGCTGGCTGCAGACTATTGTAACTGTTGAAGTGATACCCCGACCCCAGCTACAAAAAGGGGAAAATGGTTGTGGACAGTTGGATGGATACTTATTCAAATACTGGTTGTCTAACAAGTAAATCGGACTGACAAAGAAAGTAACATAAGACAAACACAAAAAACTTGAGTATGGTTATTAAAAGCATGCTAATTAAGCTGGAATATGTTGGCAAACATAAATGCGGGGACAACTGATGACTTTAACCACATGACTGAAATGGACCCTCATAGTTAAGTAGCACGTTGCAAATTATTGCCCCAGATCATGGGCGTTTATTTATCCACTGCTTGTGTGTCCGTTCTTGTGGTTTGGGTTAAGGATTCCCAGCCATCGAAGTATTAGCGTGATATGAAATCAAATATTTGTTAACATTTATTTTCTTTGACGCAAAAAAACTTAACTTTGAAAAAGGTTAAGTCGGTGCTGTGTGATATCATGGTTTGTGTAAGTGGGTTAGGTTACTGTTTAGTATTCCTTTGCCTGACCAAGTCACCCTTACTTCTTGCTGTGTGAAGCCAGTAACACGAAGGTAAAACTGCACCACCTCCCGACCCTATCCAAGTGATCGGTATGTCTCGAACCTTGTACTACTACTGCTGCTGTATAAAATATTGAAACAAGTTTAGTTTTAAACAACACCGCTTCCAAACCTGCGCAACAAATTCATGGACAGTGATGAAAAGGACCTCCCGAACTTACACTGTAGAGCCGCAAATGCCAGCCTGAACTGTGCCCGGCTCGTATCCGAACTGCTGGCCGGGAGCCTGCCTCTGCCGTGGAAAGCCTCTGCGCTCCTGGCTGCTGCCCTTGCCCTCTCCACGATGTCTGCAGCGCCTCGGTACACGTCTGCTGGCTGCAGCGGGGGCACCGGCCGTACGATGGACGCATGATGCCTCGGGCTTGAAGCAACAGGTTCCCTACTACCTACTGAAGCCATCCTAAGAAGAAAAAAACGTGCAGATCCCGAGACGATGTCTGTTGTCAGTAACCCTTGTCAGCCCTGTTCAGCTCAACAGCTGCAAAAAGAGGTGGTGGTGTCAATGTGACACACCCACGCACTGACCAGAAGTACCCCAGTGGAGCAGGTAATTGGGTTAGGAGCACAACTATAAATATGTGGGCTCTTATTGTTTCTTTTGTATGTTAGGTTGTTTTAGCTACTGTATTAAACAACTAAATAATGCTAAAATGCACAATTAAGTCACATCAGCTCCTATTTAATCTGTTTATTAGGTGAATAATGATAATGCGTTCAAGATTCTGGGACTCAATGGTATCTGTTCCCACATTCCTCGTTACCAGGGAATTGTCTTCTGTTTGGTTTCCTTTACATACGTTAGTCAGTGGTTGAGAAGTGCAGAAATACCTGTCACACTGAACAGCAGATTGGGACATACATTTGAACTATCCAGATTTTTGATTACTGTCCATATATTGGCTTCATTTATTGCTCTTTTCATCATAAAACTCTGTTTTTTCTGGCAAATCACAGCGGACTGAAGTCACTAACCAATGACAGAGATTTAAGTTTCAGACTTAATATCCTCAGAAAATGCATGTAAATACAAATCCTGTTATTCTGGCAACTTTCTATGTTTATAAGAGCACTATTTAAAATCTGCCCCTATTTTTGGACTTTTGCTCCCCCATTATTTTTGGCTTTGCCCAGACTTCTTGCCGTAAGAAATTGAGAGGTATGGAGGTGCTGCAGATATCTGCAGTAATCTGACTATAGGGTGCTGACACATCAGGCTCTTAATCAGCCAGCAACGTCCACTCACTTTTCTATTATAGTGAAGTTCCTATCTTGTTCACAGCGCTTACTCCTAACATAAGGATACTAGAATGGTTTTACTTGGGACTGTATTACTAAGAATCTCGTGATCTGGTTATAAATCGCTTTATGTTTTATATAACATCACATACCATTAAATTGAAGCTAGGTTATGGCTGAAAAGGGATACTTGTGGTCAGGACTACAGGTATGCTCAGAATAAAGAAGCAACCGTTTATTTCTTACCAAATGTGTGGCATATATACCCTGTATTAAAATATTACACCTATGACTGGAAGCACAAGAGAATGAAATGGAGTACAGTAAGATGTGAAACATTTGCTAAAACAGTGTATTATAGACACCTACAGTTATCGTAAACTACAGAGTGTAATGTGACAAATCATCAGGGGCTAAAGGAGTGAGACATCTTGTCAAGTTTGACTATTAAGCAGATGGAAATAAATGGAATGATAACAATACAGAGAATAAGATGATAAAATGCACTGAAATTCAATTTAATAATAAAGGAGAAAACATTTGCAACTGCCACAGACTTATCTTGACCAGTTTATAAAAAATAAAAAGTCAGCATACTTAGAAAGTGGACTGCAGTTTTTATTGTTTTCTACTAAAATAATACAAAGTAAAGGAGCCATCTTTTCTATTTATTGATATATTTTTGATATTGTGTTTTCATACAAGTGTCATTTTACTCTTGTTATTTCTTCCTCGCCCTCTCTCTCACCATAAATCAACCTTTGTCATCACATCCTTTGACAAGACCACCATTAAACCTGAACTCCAAACTAAGACCTTAGATACCATAATAGATAATGAACTAAAATTTAACTTGCTTTATCCAGCAAAGTATCAAAAAATCCACCAAAAACTAGGTTTACTATACCAAAATAAAACATTTCTTACCTCAGACGCTAGACTCTCCTTGGCTCAGGAAGTCCTCCTTCCCTCCCTTCTCTATGCTGCCCCAATCCTAACTAACATACAGTCTACAGTTTTATCTAAACTCCAACAAACATACCACAAAATAGCTAGATTTGCTACTAACTCTCCTCACAACTTTACCACTGCCTTGCACTCAACTCACTTCAATGGCTAGAATTTCCCCAAAAACTCCTACTGTGACAATTTCAAATCACACATTCAATACTATACAAACCAACTTCCTGCCCTTCTCTCTCCTCGTTTGTATCCTATTACACCCCCAGTCATCCTCTCCGTACATCCAATCAACAATTCCTTGACATCTATAAACCTAACAAAACATTGGACAACTACTATACAAATGCTCTGCAGCCCAAGCCTGGAATAAACTCCCCTCAGACATAAGAACCACCCCCCACCCTAAGCACTTCAAAAAGGAACGTAGACTACCCCTACTTAACACAAAGTCCTGCCCCTGTCATGACCCTACCTAATCCTCTGCACTATTTCATTCCCATTATCCTTTACACAAACATCTCACTCCTCCATTTTTTATTTTTTTCTCTAAACACACAGTTTATCAAATTGTAGACCCAAAAGTTAGACTACTACATCACATATAAATATGTATATATTAAGCTCTACTTTAAATATATTCTCTGTACTATAATTATATCTCTGTATTATAATATATTTTGCTATATTTACAATAAGATTTTCAAGTTTTTTTTCCTGTACTCATAAATATTTTTGTCATGTTTATATTACTGCATTTGTCTGTATAACTCCGGAGCTTTTTTCCTCGGGTCTTCACTGAAAATGGGCTACTGGCTCAGTTGGACAAATCCAGTTAACAAATGTCAAATAAATGTCAAATAAATAAATCAATGATAAATCAATACATATTTTCTCTCTCTCTCTCTATATATATATATATATATATATATATATATATATATATATATATATATATATCTATGGATTCCATACATTTGGTCAAATTACACTTAGTCGAAAATGATACCAGGCATTGCACTTCACTGAAAGCTCACTTGACTGAAAGCTCACTTGGTCGAAGTTCATTTGGTCAAAAATAGAATATAGCTCCTGCCCCCACTGCAGTGTAACCCTGTAGTGAGAATATTAAATAAGGGGGGTGTGGGGGGCATAGCTCCCCCACATAATTTTAATCTATTCACTATTATAAGAAGGTATATCCATTAGAAATGCATTGATATATATATCTTTAGTAAAAACTATTGGCATAATGTTTAACTTACCTCGGTGTGAATTTTATTTACAGTTGGCCACGTATTTACTTACCCTGGTAAAAATCAACATTTGGATTTCTGAACTTTTGTGATTTTCATCTCGGGATTTTGAAAGTTGGTCTTGTGGAAGTCGGACTTTAGAAATAGACTCATATATATATATATGTGTGTGTGTGTGTGTGTGTGTGTGTGTGTGTGTGTGTGTGTGTGTGTGTGTGTGTGTGTGTCTCTGTCTAATGTTTGAAAGCTGTTGTATGTAACATCTGTTGTAAGAAGTATTTTGCAACCAAAATATAAAAGTTATACAATTAAATTGATAATTTATATAGCATGCTCAGCATGTGCAGACACAGGTGTGTGTGGATGTATGCAGTTCTACTATGAAATGACAACTTCCTGAAAGCCAGTGTTTCAAAAGAATGAAATACATGTCCGCTATCCGAAAGGGAGAAAAAAACTCCTTTTTTCTTTTTTTTTTTTTTTGCAGGAGGAAGCTCTCCACACCCCAGACTTATATTTACTAATTCCATAGATGCACCAATTTAAAGAAGGGAGAAATCTCCCTAAATATATGAATAATTACTGATGCACAATTAGAAATCTCACAGGAAATTATTTCCTATGGAAAAAAAAAACATTTGGCAGTATGTCATTTGTCTTATTTTCCTTGGGTGCCTGACACTCAAGCAATTCCTCCTCAAGCATGTGTAAGAAAACACACACACACACACACACACACACACACACACACACACACACACACACACACACATCAGTATTTTTTCTTTTTTTCTTTTTTTTTGCCTACCTGAAACATCACTGAGCAATCTACTAAAACAGAAAAGGCAGTTCCTTACATGAGATTGTTCTGATTCAGTTTTCCTTTTTCCACATTACTGAGACAGTTGATATTGCTCTGTATGTGGAGATAGTCATTCTCTTTTTCCTGTACTGCAGCACAGGAGAAAGAAGGGTGACCTTCTAGTACAGAGCTGTAATCAACTGCTTTGTTGTGTCTCAAGACCAGGACTTGACACTTTTAATGGCTGCCCTTGCTGTAGGCAACAACACTGACCTTGGCTTTGAAAATAAGAAAACCTCATTGCTACAGTTAGCCAAGTCAGAACAAATTATAGCATGAAATAATGTTTTGACTTATGATACATGGATTCAGCTTCATAACTAGGCACTTTTTTTGGCCTTTCTTTCCAGTGAATGAATTCACCTCCTTGGGAAACTAACTATTCAGTGATCTTTTCTTATTGTCAGAGCTCATTTTGTAAAGCATTATAAGGGATATCTGACAAAACTATCTGAAACAAATATCCAGAATCTCAGAAGGGGAGTGTAAGATATTACTCAGATTCTCAGCAAGAGTGAAAAAAGCTGAGGTCAGTGTTGAGAGGTAGAAGGAACCCTTTAAGGAGCTCCTAAATTAACTGGATATGACTTCTTGGGGGGACTGGAGGGCCTTGGTGCACTTTTATAGATGAGATTAGTGTGGCTGGCAAGGTTGCAGGAGTGCATAAGATCCGGCTGGATACTATTAGATTGTGATGGTAAATGTGCTTATTCAGTGTTATGTGAAACATGGAGATGGTATCTTGACTGGTAAACTAGTATAGTGGTCCCTATGCCATTATATCTCTAAGTAGCAGCTGTATTACCTAACAGGTTTAGTACAGCCTTCAAGGAGATTGTTAACACATCCACAGTATCGCTGTCATATGGGGCATCAGGTATGTGATGTCAGAAATTAACATATTTATTTATTTTTGCATAATTGACCAGTCTGTAGTAAGCACCATGATTTGCAGTTCAAAATCCATTCAGTTTTAGAAGGAATGTTGTCATTTTGTTTTTCAATTGCATGGTTTATGAGGAGCTCTAGGAGTATTTTATTACTTCATGAACAGATGGCCTGGTTAAACCTGCAAGGCATTTAGCAGAAGACTAAAAACTATGGCTCCAGAAATTTGATTTATTCCTCAATAGGACAGAAGTAGCTGAAAAGCCTAAAAAGGTACAGTGCACCTCTTTCTGCATGTCAGAGGGGAGGGAACCTTGGGGCTCTTAATAATTTTTACACTTCAGAACAGCAGAAAGCAAAAGAACAAAAATAAGAGAGAAATTCTGGAATTTTTGTTGGCCTAGGAAAAATTCCATGTATTTATTATCTACTTTATTTTTATAAAGTACATTTGGATCCTATAGGTTCATTTGTTACTGTGCTAAGGAATTAATCCAGTGACTGAATTTAGGGAGATTCATGATTCATTAATAAGAGAGACAATTGTCTGTGTACATAAAATGATTATACAAGGGGCATACTAGCAAGCGACAACAATCTGACCTTATTTAAAGCTGCGTATGCATGCAAAGAAAGAGAAATTAAAAATACTCAATAAAATTAATTAACTGACAGAACTGAATTGTGAAAGAAAAATAAGAGTAAAATAGTACTTTGAAACTGTATGTGTGATAATGGTGATGGCTATACAAAAGAGAGCCACGAGGTACACAGTAAGTATGATGCAGTTGAAATGCAAGCCTCAAATACTAGGTTTTGCTATAAGCATTTGAGGAAGAAGTGCCCAGTGTCTACAATGAGTTTCATAAAAGATGTGTGAGAAAGAATCAATTAGTAAAGATGGCAAAAGAAAAAAATAAGCAAACTCAAAAATGTGCATATTATTTATTCAAAACATGAAAATAAACTGGAAATACAGCTGCACAAAAAAGTAAAATAGAGAGTACAAGATAATCAATCAGACGGCAATAATTAGCTCAGAATTAATAAGACTGTTGAATTTAAATTAGACTTTTGGAACACAGTATAATATGAATACATAACAATAAACATTCATCCATCACTCCCTTTTCCCATTTATGAATATGGGGTGAGGGTATCACTTCAACAGTGACAATCATTTAGACCCAAGGTTTACACCACCAGGTGGCTCACCCTGCTGCAGTCATTCTTTCACACCTCACATTCGTATCCATTCCACCTACTGCATGTCTTTGGAATGTGGGAGAAAACCAGAGCACCCAGAGGAAACCCATGCAGACACAGGGAGGACATGTAGACTGCACAGAAGGCATCCCAATTGAAAATTGAACCAGGGAACCTTGTTATTGTGAGGCAGCAACATTATCTGCTGTGTCACTGTGCCATCTGTGCTATGCCACTGCACAACAGTGAACATCCTGTAGAAAATGCTTTATTCTCTTAGAGCCTCATTAAACAGCCTTGCAGGGAGGATAAAAAGAGCACAGTAACACAAGAGTTATAGTTTTAAATTGTGACATCGGAAAAATGATATATCTAGATGCCTGCAGTTTAATTTTGTAAAGGGAAAATAACATTTGTTTATTCTAGTAAATTTTGATAAAGTTACAGAGAATGTGATTATGGTCAGAATACAAAGCCTATTTGGACCTGACCAAGACCTTTGACACTATCCACCATTCTGTTATTATTAACAAAGTAATAGGTCTAAATGTTGACCTATAAATGGCAATATAGGTTGGGAATGTAATAAAAGGTATAACCCACGTAGTTAAAGTAGCTTACACTTCAGAAAGCAAAAACATTAGTAGTGATATACCTCAGGGATTCATGCTGGTACCTGTCCTGTCTGGGATATACTTCTCTGACCTGAGAGTCTGTGTTGGACCTTTCTGATTGCTATTCAAGGCATCTACCAGGGAAAGGCTACAGCAAGCCTTGCATCATCTGGGACAAGACTGTAGATCACCAAATAGACTGTGGACTGCAGGTCATCTTGGGATTGATGCTAATGTTTTGCTTCTGGTAAGAGAAGAAGCAAAGGAGCATTATATCCTAGCAGAATGAAGCTGTGGTGAGACCAGCACTAGTAGTAGCCAAGCAGTAGTTGATCAGGCATGTCCCCTCTTTCCATCATTCTTGACAAAACTAATTCTTTTCAGTAAGCACTGCTTGATTACCTGCCATCTAACCTAACTTCATAATATTTCCCTAAATAATCCACCCATAAATCATCAGGATCTACTTATTAGTTTCCCTCAAGTGTTTGGCAGTGGTCTGTATAGACAGAGACACCTTGAGTTGACATTTTTTCTTGTTAAAGCAACCTTGAAGAGTTGTACACACATGGCGACTAGTTTGCAGTGATAATTACTGTCCCCAGAACTGGAAACCAGATACTCCTGATGTTACTTTATATTAATTTTATATAACAGGACTGATAAAAGCAAATAGATTTACTGGGAAATATGATAAAACATCAAATATCTCAAATAAACAGTACAGAAGAATTCTTAAATGACATGGTGAAAGAATGTTAGAAGATGAGACACCAGTATTTTTTGTTAAAGAAAAATAATTGATGTCTTGAAAAAGGACACTGAAAACAGGAATGTTATGGTCTCTGTGATCTCGTACCTAGTATTATTCTTTGTTCCTTTGTTCCTATGTAACAGAGAAAGATGGAACTATGTTAGAATATATGGTGTGTCAAAGAAATATGAAAGAGGAAATATGATTGCTTTCTCATCAAATGATGTAAAAGTAAGCCATCGCTTTTTATCTAATGACAATGTGTGTGTGTGTGTGTCTTTCGGCTTATCCCGGTTAGGGGTCGCCACAGCGGAACTCCAGTCCGCAAATGATTGGCAGTAGATTTTTACATGCTGGCTTGCTGGGCCTAATGCACAGCCTTCAACAAAGGAGCGCTCATTCATGCATGTTGCCACACAGAAGACGCTCTAACTGAGAATTGAACGGATAACCTGACTACCTGTGAGGCGACAACGCTACCGCAGCACCACCACCGCAGTCATATACTTTAAATTAACAATGGGTATTGGGAAATTTACATTGCACTCCAGGATTTCAGCAATTATTACCTAAGTGAGTGATTTTAGAAAACATCTATTAAAAAATTGATATTTGCATGTGATTTAAAAATAAAAGTGGGGTGAAAGATATCCTCTTACGGGACTCCTTTAAAGTCTATATAAAATGAAAAAGTAAAATTAATTGAAATAGTAAGACATGGGTACAAATAAAATAAAACAAGATCTACACAAGGCAAACTTAACAGTCCAAAAAGGAGACAATAGCAGTATTATGAAAGTAAAGACATTAACAAAGCAACACCTGGAAATTTTAAATCATTTAAATGAAGTAACTTAGGAACAATAAATTGTATGCATAGCTATGACCCTAACAGGTTTGCATAGATTAGCCAATAGATACAAATTATTTTCTAGATCAAATCAAATAAAAAGGATGCATAGTTAAGATTTAAAAAAGAATACATCAGATATAGGGCATAGCTGAGAAATATATGGATGACCACTTAAAATATCTTCCCAAAACTGGCTAACAAGCATGTTAAAAACGATTGATCCAATCTCATTATTGGAGAATAAACATCAAACTCAATAAAATAAAATTGGTAAACCAGCAAAATTACATAGAATCATTCCAGAATTATGTAAGTTATTTACACAGAAGATCATGTCATCATAAGAGATATATTTTGTTACTTCAAGATGCAAGCCGTTAACACCAACTTGAAAATGATTACATACATATTAAACCAAGAGTATGATTCCAAATAAATTTTATCTTATAGTCTTATTTATTTACTTAATGTTAATTATACAATATTCTTTTTATCAAATAGAATTAGAGGCATAATGAATAGCTTAATTACTAAAGACCAATCAATTTATAAAACAATAGAGTTACACAAGACAATATCAAAAGAGTTAACACAATGTTTGGTTATGCAAATATAAAAAAACAGAAATTAGCAATATAAGTTTATATAAAGTAAAAGTATTTGATAGAGTAAATTGGAATTTCTTAGTTACACATTACAAACCTTTGAGTATCCTAAAAAATATAAGTTTACACACACACACACACACACACACACACACACACACACACACACACACACACACACACACACACACACACACATAAATGTTACCTTCAAGCACTCAAACTTTTAAGTTTTTAAGGATTTGAAAAAGCAACTACAATGTTCAAAAATTAACTTATCAAACTTCATGCTGTTTATATTCTTGAGATCATGATACAGTGGAGATATGGAATATACCGCAGCAAAAAAAAAAAAAAAATAGATTGTGCTTTTCTCAAATCTGTGTGATTCAACTTTATATGCATTTGATTTGAACTCTTTTAATAATTTGACAGATGTTCAAAGTTTTGATACTTTGAATATCTGTCATACACACAAACACATGCACACACACATATACATACATATATATATATATATATATATATATATATATATATATATATATATATATATCTATGGGTCCCCTACCATTAACAGAATTTGCACTTAACCAAAACCCAAACAACCTGGATGACTTCACAGAAACCTCATTACAACAAAGCCATGATCCACCAATAATTTGACCAAGGAAACTAACTACTTGGTCACCGGGGTGAATTTTGCCATTTTCCACAGTATAGTGCAATCTTGGAGTTGGTATATTTAGTTAGGGGGGTGTGGGGTGGTTTAATTTTGTTTTGGTGTTTTCTTTTGTGTCTTGGTGGCCAAGTGGTTAGTTTCCCTGTTCAAATTATCAGCAGTTTGTGGCTTCATTGTAATGATGTTTCTATGGAGTTGTCTCAGTTTATTGGTTTTCTGGTAAGCGTAATTTTGGTCTACTAAAATGGAAGGATTTCAAACAGCACAAAACTATCAATATGAAATGCAGCTGTTTGTTGATGGCATATTAATTTTATTGGATTATATAAACAATTCAGTACTTGCTACTGATATAAACAATTCAAAATGTTTCTGGAGTTAAGTTTGATAAAGACACAACTGAAACAATTTCAATATATCAAAATATTTAAAACACCTTTTAGAAATAAACTTGAGTTTAACTAATTTTATCTAAAGTAATTCTGAAACACTTATAAAAAATTAGAAAAAAGTGGTTAAAAATGGAATACATTATTATTCATGTCGGAAGAAAAGTCAATGTTAATGCAAGTGATAATTCTTCCCAAAATACTAAATATATTGTAAACAACTTCATTAATACAAAATAAAAATATTGAATAGATGAGTATGTTTGTCATATTTTCTACAAAATCATATAAAACCATGAATAGCATATAATAATCATATTAGATCTTGAAAAAGAGAAACCGGATTCCCTGATATTGAATCATATTATATTGATTATATCAGTATTCAAAACCTTAGTCTACTGAGTTGGTGATTTATATGGATGACAAATGGAAATTAACTGACAAATTTATTTGCAGTAAATTTCAAATGAAAATTTTAGATAATTAATTATATATTGTAGATAATGATATGGTGTAGAGATTTTATTTAAATGGTAATGATTAATTTAAAATAGACTCCTAGTATACTATATACTACATACTATACTATCAAATATTAAAATATATGATGTGTTATATTATATTTTATAAGTCCTTTTTTAAATAATAGAATTTTGTGATATTTCTTTTACCTAATATAATAGTTTCTTAGAAAGCATGAATATAGAACTAATGACTAGATTAAATAACAAATAGCTGATATACTGATTGTAATGAAAATCTTAGTGTGATGTCTGTGGAAGAGATGATGGAGAAATTTAAGTAATTTTGACTGGCTTTCAGTATAAAACATAAGACAGAATATACTTGTCAAAATGAAGTTGATGAATGTTGTGGGAAAAATAAAATTTCAGAGTTATTGTGACATACATCATCTGTTGTAAAAGAGGAGACCAAGTATAGTAGATGTTTAAATTATAAAACATAATGTTGTTGTGTGTTTCGGCTTCTCCTGGTTAGGGGTCGCCAAAGCGGAACTCCGGTCCGCTAATGATCGGCAGTAGATTTTTACGTACCGAGTTTCCGGCCCTGATGCACAACCTTCAACGAAGGTATGCCCATTCACGCATGTCATCACACAGAGGACGCTCTAGCTGAGAATCGAACAGGACAACGTCTTACTGTGAGGCGACAATGCTACCGCAGCAACATAATATTATATGGTAATAGTAAAGTAAAACAAAACTACTGGATTTTTTTTTAAATATGAATAACAGATGCCATAGGTGGTGACAGTAATAGAAAGCTAATTTGGAAATCTGTAAGTTTAACCGTGAGCAATAATTACACTGCAAAAAATCAGTAAAATATACAGAAAAATGAATGTTGGTGATACAAGAAACCACTGAATTCAGAATAACATGATATGCGCTTAGACTGTGAGAAATTGGTACTTTTTTTGTTTGAAGTAGGAAGTTTTTATATTATGGACTGTAAACTGTTTATTAACAATAATTATTCTTTTTAATTGTCTAATTCCTAAAGGAGTTAAAAATGAAGAAAATGCATTATTTTGGAGTTTGTTGGCAATTGATATAAAGTATATTATAAAAATGGAAGAGAGATGTATCTCTTGTTTGAAAGATTTCTTAGACGTAGCCACTAGCTTACATTAAAAAAAGAGGTTATAGTACAAAGGTCCAGGATTAATAACAACAACTTTTAATACTGGATAAAATTAGAAATATTGCTGGAGTAAAGTTGTATTGTAAAGTATATGGCATCATACTATACTAGAAATTTATACAGATTTCATGTGATTGCATTCATTATTTCATTGATCTTCTTTTCTTTGCATATAGTTTCTTGAACTGAATAATTTGGTTGAATGTTTTGAAAAAAATACCAATAGGAAGGGCTCTCACAAATTTATCTTGGACCTGACCTAATTTGCCATATTGTTAGTAGATGGTACACCATGAGGGCTGGTGTTGGCAAGACATACATGGTCTGCTGTCTTAACTGCTCTGTAATTCCTAGGATCCTATAATATAAAAACATAACACCATCAATCAACAATTAAATACCAATTAAGCATACAAAAGAATAATTGAAAATCAAACACTAAAGGACAATGGACAATGTTTAAAGCAATGTTGTTTAAATACAGACTGATTAGTTTAAAAAAACTTTCTAATCACATCATAGCTGTTGATTTAATCATACCAAAGATAAAGTATTATATTTTAATATGAAGAAACTGTCTTTATATTGTATACCTTGTTTCAAGTCTTTGTAAAAATATGCATTAAGCTGGAACATTTCAAGAATTGTATATTTAAAACCATCCGATCAGTTGTTATGTTTTAACTGTTTTAACATATGTGGCATAGGACTAAAACAAACTTCATTGTTAATGATTTTAATATTTTAATTTTAAAGTTAAAAGATCTGTGTGACTGTGTATGTGTGTGTGTGTGTGTGTGTGTGTGTGTGTGTGTGTGTGTGTGTGTATCAGAATGTGTGTGGGTATGTGTACATGTGTGTGTGTGTGTGTGTGTGTGTGTGTGTGTGTGTGTGTGTGTGTGTGTGTATATACAAAGTTGCATGTTTGGTATGAGGAACACTAATGCATTTGATTCAGAATTAGTAAGTCACTGCTGAGCATTTGCTCCATTTGACTCTCTGCTCGTCTTTGAATCGGTAGTTAACTCCTTAGTGCTACTGGAGAAGAACAGCAAAGCATAGCTAACCTTTATGAATACCCCTCCCATATGTCTAGATTCCTTCTGATTTTGTTGATTTTAAAATAATACTAATCTGATTTATCAAGGCTAAAGTTATATGAAGTACTGCACTAGTTGTCCTACTCATTTGTTATGATATATTGTATTGACATTTGTTTTCTTTTGAGTGCTTTCATTTGGCTTACTACCTATTCTGGTCAGTCACTCATAAGATTTCTTTTCATTCTTTTATTTCACAGTTTTATTTTAGTATGTCTTATCTGCTGTTATTTTGCTCTGTGCTCTTTTTATTATTTATCATATGTATTGTATTGTAAGCCACGGTGGTACAGCAGTAGCGTTGTTGCCTCACAGCAAGAGGTTCTCCTGTTCGATTCTCAGCTGGAGTGCCTTCTGTGCAGAGTCTGCATGTCCTCCCCACAGTAGAGTGGCCTCCGAAAGACATCCGTGAATGCGTGTGCCTTCGCTGAAGGTTGGGCATCGGGCTGGCAGCTCGGCACCATAAAAATCTACTGCCAATAATTAGCGGACTGGAGTTCCACTGTGGCGACCCCTAACTGGGAAAAGCCAAAAAGACAAACAAACATCATACGTATTGTATTATTTGTCATTTTTATTGTACAGTATTTAATTATTTAATCATGTTAATAAACTGGAACTTAAAGCAAAATCTTGGTTATCTCAACTGTGTGTCTGGAGGACAGGCAATATATATATATTTTGGGGGGTGCATAGTACATTTTAAATATGTAAAGAATGCTTGGCTGTAGCTCGATCCATAATGTGCACCGTGATTTGTTTAATCTGTGATATATATTAATGATTCTGGAGTAAGGCCACCTACAAAATGATTAAACATTTTTAAAGCACATTGGCATAATACAATAGGCTTGAACCAACACAAAAAACATATTTATTTCAGCATTAATACTCCAGTCTATGTGACAATTGTACAGATTGTACAGACACATATCATGCTTACAGATCACTTTCATTGCCCCAGGGTGAAAAGAAGCATAAGCTATGAGTGCCATGACATACATTTAAAAATGTATTTATTTTATTTGTTGAGATGTGCTGCAATTTCACTTTATAACCCCATCATTTCAGGAATTACAAGATTTTTTAGCACTAAAAAGGCATACCACTCTGGTTAAAACATGCATCTTCTGGAGTAGGGGGTTGGGGTAAATTCAGGCAGTTGGTGTACAGTTCCAAAAACTTTCATTATACCACTGAGCACAACCAACCAAATAACAATACAATAGTTCAAAGGGAAGTTTCCAGTGAATGCATTAGTCCATCTCCATTGGGTGTCAGACTAGCAGTCACAAGTGGATCACATCACTCGGAGGAGGTCATAAATATAACAGCTTTACATACTATTAGAGAATGAGTGATCTGTGCATCATCACTCTGATTGGAGCAGGGTGTTAATGTAGTGGTACACCCATTGAAAAATTAGTCCACTGCTTCACAGCAGAGCATTAAGCTGCAATGGAGCTCAGACTGAAACAATGTTAATGGCCACCATCATTTTACACTCACTAAGCAGTGATTTTTCTGCTGAATGAGTGTAAAATAAAAAAAAAAGTATATGTGTTTATGTATGTGTATGTGAGTATATGTGTGTGAAAGTAAAAGTGAGAGAGATCAAGCCATTATTTTACGCTTGCTAAGCATCACTTTTGCTGTTTAATGAGTATAAAATTGAAATGAATAATAAAAATATAGAAAAGTGTGTATGTATGAGTGTGTTTTATGTTTCTGTCTACGTGTGTGAATTTATGGGTGCTTGTGTGCATGAAAGCGGAAGTAAGTGTGTGTGTGTGTGTGTGTGTGTGTGTGTGTGTGTGTGTGTGTGTGTGTGTGTGTGTGTGTGTGTGTGTGTGTGTGTGTGTGTGTGTGTGTGTGTGTGTGTGTGTGTGTGTGTGTGTGTGTTTGTGTGTGTCTGTGTGCGAAAGAGAGATATTGAACAGTGGGATGCCTCTCCTTTAAAATTAAGAGGTATGCATGCCTTTCAACTGCTTAGCTCAAGAAATCTGGGTAAAGCCTAAACTAATGGGGGGACAAAGGCAGAAAAATAGAGACAGATTTTAAATATTGCTCTTATAAAAAGAGAAAGTTGCTACAACAGGATTTATGTTAACATGCATTTTCATACATTTCTCTCTTTCCCGTTTACACACCATGTGGTACATTGGGCAATGAGCACCTTTCAGTGCTTGCTGTTTCTGTAGCAAAAGGGTGCACCAGACACACTTGCATGCACTCACACCTAGGGCCAATTTAGTGTTCAATCTACCTACTGCATGTCTTTGGAATGTGGAGCACCTGGAGGAAACCCACATGAATACAGGGAGAACATACAAACTCCACACAGAAGGCACCCCAGCTGAGGATCAAACCAGAAAACCTCTTCCTGTAAGGTGACAATGCTAACCGCTACACCACTGCACCACCCTTCATACATCTTTCCTCCCCCTGATTTTCAGGGACACTCCTGATTGTGACTCAGATTTTAGCTCTGTCTCCCTTAATCCCACTTAAAACTGGTGACTTCTGGAGAAAAGGTGGTGCATTACATTTAATAAACAATGACAATAAATAGAATTATAAGACTTTTTTACTTTGGAAAATGTATATTAATTCACATTCTCTTTTTTGTCAGTGTTTCATATTTACAGTACTAATATTTTAAAAGTGTCCTTGATTACCTCTGGATTTTGTCCCTAATTCTGTTGAAAGTTGTCACTGATTAATTGAGAGCTGTGAGAAAGTCTGAAACTCAAATGTAACTCATTATTTAGTGACTTCAACCCCCACCAATGATTTGCCAGCATATACTATAGCAAGTTTAAAACTGTAGGCGGAGGAACTATTTTACATCAAAATTATTAAAATATATATATACAATAATTAAAAAAGCAAAATAAACAAATACAAAACAATTTAACAGATAGCCCATTCCCTAAGCTCAATAATGCCTTCCAGGATGTATTTTTATTGTGTAAGCAACGCCCTTTCAGAGGTGTAGAGGCCTGGCCTGCAGCATCAGGCCTCAGAACACCCCTGGACAGGCGTTATTTACACAATAACACACCCTGTCGAACACCCCTGGACAGGCGTTATTTACACAATAACACACCCTGTCGGGTATTGCTGCTTGCTTATCTTTTCCTTCTGGTAACAGTGAAACCCATGTGATGGGCTACATGTGATATATTTTCTTTTTTTTTCTTTCTTTCTTTCTTTCTTTCTTTCTTTCTTTCTTTCTTTCTTTCTTTCTCTTTCTCTCTTTCTTTCTTTTTCTTTCTCAAGCCATGTATTCCAATTTTATGCTGCAAAGAAGGGTATGATAATTTGTACAAAATTATTCTTCAGCCATAAGCTATCTGAGTCTGCAAAATAGTTTAATCTTATCTTAAAAGAAAAATAAACTGAAACACAAGTGATATAAACTGACTGATAATTACTAAATTACAGGCAACTAGGTATATAATTAAAGTAAGCTCACCTTGTTTTAATTCTACTACCTAAGCTTTCATATCACCACCCTAATATTAGTCAATCTGATACTCCATACTTAAGAGACCCAAGCTCAAGCCAAATTTGTTTGTTTATTTATTGGAATTTGTTTACCAGGATAGTGTACTGGGCCAACAAGAGCCCATTTTCAGTGGGGGCCCGAGGATAAAAGCTCCACAGAACACAAGTAAATATCACAAATATGAACAATTAGTTGAAACTAAACACAGTAAATACAATTACAAGCAAGTTAGCTCTAATGAATATTAGACAAAAAATGAATTTAGACATTTTGGTGTAAATTCACACAAATGTTCAGAGTATGGTAATTAAACAGTTGTAGAAAAAAAAAATAGAGGAAGAGCACCAAAGAAGTATGTCACTATGTACAATTATTACAAGCTGCTATTACAGAAAGAAATAGTGGTTAAGGTTAACAATGAGGTGATAAATGTAATGTCGGAAAAGTTATAGACATATGTTTCCTAAAGATGAAAAAAGAGACAACATTGTGTATAAGGTGTAGGAATGAGAGGGGAGCTATGGAAGTGGTCAGGACTTCGAAGTTGGGGGTGAGGTACAGTTGCTTCTCCATATGGAGATGAAGTATGTAAAGAAGTTTTAAAAATTGCAAAGTTTAGGTTAGATTTAAGTGATACAGGAAGAGAGGTACAGTTTTTAGCAATTGAGTAAGAGTGTAGAAGTTGGCCTACAGGTACATTGGATTTATGTACCTGTAGGAGTTGTTGATTTTTAGACTAAGGGACCTTTTGAGTAGTTAGTTACTGAATAGTGAGGTGAGGGCAGGACAATCAGAGGGTTTGTTTACTCATTTGTGAGCAGTTGTCAATTGTATATAGGAAAAATAATGTGGTAGTCCGAGCCAGTTAAGACAGTGTAATGCTAAACAGTGGTGGCTGGAATAGGTGGCACTGGTGGCAAACCTAGGTTCATAGGTTCATAGGTAGGTACTAGGCTATCAGCCCAAGGGCCTACATAAGCCTAGCCAACAAGGTTCCCTGGCTTACGCCACCCAAGAAAGTTATTTTCCTGTGCCACTGTCGAGCAGAGACACAGAAGTGATCCCCGGGGTGTATTTCCTATTTCCCATCCACTCATCAAGACTTTTCTTGAAGAGTGCTAATGAAAAACTTTGCTTGACATAGATGGATAGCCTGTTCCAGAGTATGGGAAGTCACTGGGACAGGAATCTATCCCTCCAGCAAGTCCTGTTTATTGTGGTGACAATGTTTAGGTCCCTAGAGCGTGTAGCTCAGAGGGATTGGGATTTCTTTAGGTGTAGCATGTCCAACAGCTCTGGGTTTGACATAACTTTATATGTTAGGCAGAGATCACCTTGGAGTAGGCGATATGCTATGGAGTAAAGCTGGAGTTTTTTGAGATGGTCAGTGTAGGGCATTTGTTTGAGGCCTGTAATCCTCTTTGTGAGGTACTTCTGTGGCCTTTAAAGCTGCTGCAGATGTCTTGTGAGGTACATTCCAAAAGGGGCATTGTACTCTATAATGGGTCTAACGAGTGTCAAGTAGAGGGGAACAATGACCTCTTTTTTCCTGGATGAGAACCCTTTTATGATGAGGTGTGCAAAATAGAATGATTTCCTGACTACTGTGGTGATGTGACTATCAAAGGAGAGACTATTGTCCACCTGGGCCCCAAGGTCTCTTATCACACATTTGGTGTTAAGTATATTGCTGCCTATGTGGTAGTTCATGGGTACAGAGTTTTTACCAAAGGGGATGATACTGCACTTTTTGGCATTGAGCTTCAGGCCATGCCTCTGACAGCAGTCATCTGTCTCAGCGAGACCCTTCTGTAGGATGTTCGCATCATTTGTGGACTTGACTATGGCTCCTAGTTTGCAGTCATCTGCAAACTTCTTTAGCCAGAGTTCTTCTGTGTTAGCCTGTATTTCAGAGAAGTAGATACCAAACAGGAGAGGTCCCAGGACGGAACCCTGTGGTACTCCACTTGTCACTGCTTTGAGGTCAGATTTGGAATCTGCAACTTTTACAGTGTGGGTTCTGTCAGTGAGCCAGTTGGCAACCCATCTTGTGATGTAGGGATTTATGCCTAGTTTAGTGAGTTTAGCTATAATTCTAGAATGGGTGATGGTGCTGAAGGCCTTGGCGAGGTCAAGATAGGCTGTGTGAACCACCTTACCCTCATCTACGGCTTTGGTGACTGCCTCAAAGAAGTCGATCAGGTTCAGGAGGCATGATCTGCCTTTCACAAACCCAAACTGGGTGGGATCCAGAGTTTGGAGGTTACCAATGTCTTTGTTTATGAGTTCCATGATGATACGTTCCATGGCCTTACAGACCAGGCTCATCAGGCTAATAGGTTGATAGTTCCTGGGGTCAGTGGTGGCTCCCCCTTTGTAGAGTGGGATAACTGTTGCTGTGCGCCATTCAGTGGGCACAAAGCCTGATGCAAGGCTATTATTGAACATGGTGCTTAAGTGGGGAGCCAGTTCATTCTGAAGTTCATGTAAAATGCAGCCTGGGATGTTGTCCAGTCCCATGGATGCTGTGTTTTTGGCTTTAGAGAGTGCAGCTTTTACCTGGGTAGTTGTGATTACAGGGACTCTGTATTCATCCTGTATAGATATGGGCCCTTTAGGGGGTGAGGGGGGGGGGGTAAAGTTAGCACTGAAGCTATCTGCCAGAATGTTGGCAATATCAGTTGGTTCTGTAATTTTCCTGCCATTGTGCTGTAACTCAGAGCAGATCTGGGTGTTGCCATCGAGATTCTTGACATAGCTATAGAATGCTTTGTGGTTGTCCTTAGTATTAGTGGCAATTTTGTTTTTGTAGCTAGCTTTGGAGGATCTTATAAGGGATCTCAGCTTCTTACTGAGGCTGACCAGGGAGCTCCTCCACTCATGGGATTTAACTCTGTTTTGCAACAGTTTCTTCCTTCTGTTGTACAGTTTGTTTATGGCAGGGGACCACCAGATTGGTTTCCTTTTTTTGGAGGATAGCGTCTTGGTTCTGTTTGGGATAGCACAATCCATGCACTCGTGTAAGTGCTTATAGAATGCATTTGTGTAGGATTCAGCAGTTGTAACTGTATTGCCCATCTGCATGAGTGTCATGAAGTTCACCACTTCTGTCTTAAGAAGCATGAAGTGCAGAAAAAAACTGCTCACAAACCAGGTTAACGTTCGTTTTTCACCTCAAACGAAAAAAATGTCCAAATAAAACAAACTGACCCCGGCTGTATCAAATATAATAGAACAGTTTAATGTTTAAAAGTAAGCGCTTTCACGATATAACCTATCACTTCCTCAGACTCTAATAAACACATACACAATCTCTGAATTTAAATAATACTCCAACCAATCAAAAATTCATGCATTAATGACATCATTATTTAAGCATAATAAATTAATAAAATACTAAAATACGAGAAAAAATCATTTCATGATAGCAATTTCTTCATAGAAACCTGTTAAAAAATATATATATAAAAAAATTACATCAAATTCAGTCATATATTCAGTGTTTCAATGGCCTTGCTTTTAAGAAGGGCTTCAGTGACATATATATATATATATATATATATATATATATATATATATATATATATATTTTTTTAAAAACAGGTTTCTATGAGGAAATTGCTATTATGAAATGATTTTTTCTCGTATTTTAGTATTTTATTAATTTATTATGCTTAAAAAGTGATATCATTAATGCATGAATTTTTGATTGGTTGGAGTATTATTTAAATTCAGATATTGTGTATGTGTTTATTAGAGTCTGAGGAAGCGATAGGTTATATCGTGAAAGCGCTTACTTTTAAACATTAAACTGTTCTATTATATTTGATACAGCTGTGGTCAGTTCGTTTTATTTGGACATTTTTTTAAGAAGCATGAAGTTGGCTTTGGAGAAATTTTTTACCATAGTTTCCTTAATGGGGGGTGGGGACGGGATGTGGATATCAAGGGTGATTAGCTTATGGTCGGATCGGACCAATGAGGAGTTGACTTCAGGTTGGTAATGACTAGGTCTAGGATACTGTTGCCCCTGGTAGGGGTGTGGATAAGTTGATCCAGGGCATTGGAGTTTATGAATTCCAGCAAGTGTTGAGCTAATGAATTGGTACACGAGTAGTTTTCCCAGTTAACGGTGGGGTAGTTGAAGTCGCCAATTATTAGGGTGGTTGGTTGAACCCTAATATTTTCCAGTGCATCAAGAAAAGAAGAGTGGGAATCCTGGGGCATGGTGGGGGGTCTGTACAAGCTACAATTTGGATTGCAGTTTTGCCCAGAGTTAGTTGCACTTGGATAACCTCGGATGCATTATGCTGAGCAACTAGCCTGGAGGTGTGGATATCCTTAATGAATATGGACACACCTCCGCCTTTGGTGTTTCAGTCCAGGTTATATGGCTGAAAAGTGTGGTATGAGTTATAGCCTAGTAGTGCAGGGGTGCTCTCTGGAGCCTTGAACCAGGTCTCAGTCACTGCACAGATATCAATGTTCTCCATTTTAAGGAGTGCCTCGAGTGAGTGCATTTTGAGATTTAGACTTCTAGCATTGAGTAGCATTACCCTCAGTTTTTGCTTGTCTGTTCCTGTTGTGGTGGTGAATTTGTCATTTGAACCTTGCCTAAAAAAAGCATTATAGGGGCAGCAAGAACCTTAGCCAGTATCCGGAATCCAAGGGGTGACAGATGCAGGCATCTGTGGCAAAGCATCATGGTGTGTCGACCATGTCATCCCAAGCAGACAGATACCGGATCCCCTTAGAATGACACCAGAAGCTTAGCCAACGTTGTAGTAACACACTTCAAGTTTTGACTGCAGGATAGAAAGTAAATTAGTAAATAATGGAGCTCCATAGGTTAGGGAGGGTAATAGGTATGTGATGGCGATTTTTTTTTTTTTTTTTTTTTTTTTACTGGAGCTCAGAAAGTGTTTATGCCTATAGAGAATGCCAAGTTTTTTTATGTTGTGCTAAATATGTAATTCAAATTTCAGGTGTTCATCTATTATCACCCCTACCAGTTTAGTGCACCTTAATATGAAAATGAAAGAAATGCGTAAAAAGACTAGTGACTTGTCTTTTTATGT
Source organism: Protopterus annectens (assembly GCF_019279795.1). NCBI lineage: Eukaryota > Metazoa > Chordata > Ceratodontiformes > Protopteridae > Protopterus > Protopterus annectens. The sequence goes on from NC_056736.1 coordinate 362,580,423, forward strand.
GTTGCTATTTTCTGTGAATGATTTGCATTTTTCTGTATGATACATAAATAGTGGTATGTTCACCTTTTTGACAGAACAGCAAAATTAAAAGTAATTTACAGTCACTATTGTCAAGATCACATTTTCTGATTTTTTCCCCTTCACTCAGAACTTGATTAAACTAAAAATGCGAACATTATAGATTTTCTCCATGGACCTGAGTCACACATGTAGGTGGTGGAGTGAACTGATGGTGAGCAGTGGTACCTCCAAAGGTAGAAAGTGAGGGGCTGATTTTGTACTGTTAAACTGTAAACCGGGGAGAAGAAGTATAATGAGAATATTGCAGGAAGGGGAAAGAGACAGATCTTTCCTCATGCTGCCAGGTTTGTAATGAAAGTAACTCGCATGAAAGAAGGCATTGTTGGAGCTCAGAAGGAGATTGACAAACTGAAAGGGGAAGTAGGGTGGATGATGGAGGAATACTGTTATGTCAAGAGTAGAAGATTAGCCAGCTAAAAGAGAGGGTGCACTTTTGGAAGTTGAAAGCTGATGTTGCAGAAAAATAAACATCAGTGGGAGAAGCTTACATTTCTAGGCCTCCCATAATGTGCAGAGGAATGGGAGTTGCTACATTTCTTGTGGAAATAATTTGGAAATTGGAGGGGAAACAAAGGAAATTAGAATGCATATATTTCAGCTCTTTGGTTGAGGAGAGTGAACCCAATTCAGGGAGCACTGAGGCGCTGGATCTGTAAAATGCAGTGTTTTAGTTCTTAAATGCTTGCTATTTCAGGGGCTGATGCTAGGTGATCATAAAGCTAAAATTCAGGAGAAATATCCCCTACCCTTGAACTAAAAAAACATGAATGTAATCGAGAGAACTAGTATCCGATGAACAGGGGGACCTAGAGAGTGGCTTGCTTATCTGGCCCTATTAACCATAGTGTGAAAAGGGAGGAGATATACCCTACCCTAGAAGGAAGAGACACATACACTGCTGGAAAAGAAAGTGCTAGCTACAAGGCCAAATATTCTCTACCTTTTTTTACTGAGCAGAAGTCAAGAGGGATTACACAGATAATGAATGGTGGTTGCCAGCAGGCAGATGTGGAGCAGATATTTACTTTGTATTCTGTTTTATATTCCTAAATTTAGACAGTAGTTATTCTTTATAGCTAGTTGGCTGTTGTTTTACCTTTATCTGGCTTTGTACCAGGTAAAAAAACAAAAATCCTCCAAAAACTTATCACAAGTTTTTGGAGGATTTTTGTTTTTTTTTTTTGGTGTTTTTATCCACCTGGTTATTTTGGGACTATATTAGTCTGGTTTGTTCCAGGTAACTATACCTTTTTTGTCTAACTCAGCTAAATCTTGAGACACTACTTTATTTCATCTTGGTTTGGGTTGTTCGGGAACTTTACAAGTTTTCAACAGTATTTTATCTGATGGGCAATACCATGAAAAATACCATTGAAACCCATTTTTAGCAAACATTAACTTTTGCATTTTCCTCCACAGTTGTGTGACTGTAGAATTATCGTGTATAAGTCTGGGGGGGTGTTGGGGGTCTTCCCGCACATAGGGAGTGTATGTGCAGGGTCAAGCTTACAAAAAAGCTTATTTTGTGTTTCACCGAACTTTCAGTGATATTTTTTCAAAGTATTATTTTCTGACAAATTTCATTTGAAGGATTATTATGAATGCAGCATCAGCCGCACAGCTTTTGGTTGTCTAGTTCTGTTCCTGGTGGACGTGACTTCAGTGTAAAGCTTGCATGTCCTCCGTGTGTGTCCATATGGGGTTTTGCAGGTCCTTCAGTTTACTGTTATAAGCCAAAGATGTACTGTAGTTGAACTGGCAATCCTCCACATTTCCCATAGGTGGGTGCCCAGTAAGCGCATATATCTTATGAGAGATGGCATGCTGTAGAGAATTAATTTATCTGACCTATTCCCACGGAGTGCTAGGATAGGCTGTGGCTCCCCCATTACCCTGAACTGACTAAAACAAATATCAGAGAATGAACAAATTAATGAATGAATGCATGAATGACTGTTGCCACAATAAATTAACTGTTCCTTTGTTTCTTCTTGAGATTATTCTTGCCTGTAAACTGGATTACTCTGCAGATTGCTTCCAGCCAGTGATTCTTGAGTTTTTTTCTTTTTTTTTCCCCTGAGGAATTTCTTCTTCACTTACATTCTGCCAGTAACCTGTATAGTGTGTTGGTAGGTTTCAGTTAATACTCTAAAGTTTTCCTAGGATCATTGATATTATGATGTATCCAAGTGGCTGTGTGCCTTCTGGAAACTGCTGGAATGGTTGTCTCATTTTTTTTGATTGCGCTATCTGAATCTTTATAAATATGGGTCTCTTCAGCCTGGAGGTTTATTTGTTGCTTCTGAATTTATATCTTATATGTCAAATGCTGAAACACTGGAAGGGTGGTATCAACAAAAGACTTGGCTTTTAAAGGTGAAACCTATTCATCAAACTGCTTTTAGCTTTGGTGATGCTTTACAGATGAACCACTGGACAGATAATTATAACAAAGAAGAACTTCATTTCACAGTTTCAAGATTTTTTCTGCTGCTTTTTGTAAACTTTGCACCTGGATTTCTCTTGGGCTTGGGATTTCTTAATTTTAGTTAGGTCTGTGTTATTGAAGCTTACTGTATTATGTTTATGTTAATTTAAGTTAGGTTAACTTATTTACGTGTTTCATTTGCTTTACATTGACAGCTGGTTATACTTATGTTATTACATATGTGATATGACTTTTAACATGCTTATGTTTATTCAGAAGGTTACTTTTATAGGATAAGCCTACATTTTTACTTTATTATTCATTAGTATGTTTGTCAGTCATCATGATACTTTGTAAAGTGCTTAGGAGTAAGCACTTGAAAGCTGATTGATTGATTTCATAGGTTCATAGGTATTTAGTAGGCTAATGACCACAAGGTCCTTTTTAAGCCTAGCCATGCATCCCAAATCCCTGACAAGTTGTAGTACCCTTGATAAATGTAAGAAAGGGCTTGGGAGATGAAACATTTACAAGCAGTGGTTGGGGAGGTGAAACATTTACAAGTTGCCTGTGTCCATAGAGGCATAGGTGCCAAACCAAGGATGAATTTCCTGTTCCCCATCCAATTGTCCAAATTACAGTTGTAGTGGGTTTATTTATTTAACATTTGTTTACTGGGAAAGTGCAGCTTGGAACAAAACCAATTTTCAGTGGAGACCCAGGGAGAAACGTTCCAGACGTATGTCTTTGTAATGGGATAGGAAACCGGAGCACCCAGAGGAAACCCACAGAAATGCATGGAGGACATGCAGACTGTGTACAGAAGATACCCCAGTGAGAATCGAACCGGAGAACCTCTTGCTGTGAGGTGACAACTCTAACACTGCACCACTGTGCCATCCATAATAGGTTACTGAGGAACTCTGCTTTACATGGATGGGGAACTTGTTCCAGAGAAGGTGTAGTCTCTAGGATACATATCTGTCTCTCTAGCAGGTCCTATTTATATCACAGGCAAGGTTTAAGTCTTTAGAATGGATATATCTGGTGCTGTTTTGTTGCAGATATGCAGGAGGTCCATCAGGGTGGGATATGACAATGTCATGTATGCCAGGCATAGATCTCCCTTCAACAGCCTGTAGCAGACAGAATACAGGGATAGGGCCTTGAGGTGGTCTGCACAGGATACGTTACTTATGCCTTCTTTTCTTTTAGCGAGGAACATCTGTGGACCTTCCAATTATTGGATGTGCCTGGTTAGCTACGTACCAAAGGAGGTACTGTACTCAATGACAGGTCTGATGAATGCCAAACATAGTTGAATAATGACTTCCTTGGACCTGGATGTTATACCTTTGTTTATAAGTTGTACAACACAGAATGATTTTCTCATTACAACAGACATATGATGGTCAAAGGCTAGATTACTGTCTATGAATGTCTCCAAGTCAGTGACTACTGGGTAAACTCTTAGAGGTGTGTTGTCAATATGATAGTTATCAGGGGTGGGTGACTTCCTGAAGGATACCATTATGCATTTCTTGGCATTTAGTCCTGAAGGATACCATTATGCATTTCTTGGCATTTAGTTTTAGTCCATGGCTCTAACACTGGTTATTTTTTTATGTCAGCCCTTCCTGGAGAATATTTGTGTTGGTATGGGATTCTATGACTTCTCCTAATTTGCAGTCATCTGCAAATTTAGTCAGCCAGAGACCCTTGACATTGGCCTTGATTTCAGAGAAGTAAATGCCAAAAAGTTGCAATTCCAGTACCGATCCCTGACGGACTCTACTTGTGACTGACCTCTTTGTAGAGGCGGACTCCCCAATTCTATTGACTGATTGATTGATTGGTTGAATGACTGAAATCTAGTTAAAGCAGAGAAGAAAAATGGGGTTGTTTCTTCACCAAGAAGGTGACAGAAGTAAAATTGGAAAGAGCAGAGGTGGGAGAACAGAAGAAGGAAGGCTAATGCATGTAGAATCGCTTAAAGGAGAAAGAGAAGAAGAAACTTGGTTATGTGGAGGAGGAGGGGAAGGTAGCAGCATCTGGATCTTGTTCTATGGAGAAAGGATACTGAGAAGAGGCTACTGGGCAACACAGCTGAGTGGAGGTATTGGAAACAGACTTCAACCTAACTGAAGAAGGAGAGGGTGGAGGTGGTGGTTTAGGGTTGTACACAAAAACTGGACTAAAGGCAAGCAGAGAGGAGGAAAAAAATGAAAGAAAAACTGAAGGTAAACAGATGCACCATGAGAGACTTGCAATAGGAAAAAGTGGGTGCCAGGAGCAAAGGGAGAAGTTAGGATAGTTAGAAGAGGCACGGGTAAAAATGGTTTACAGAAATATTCCATTAATGATAAAATGATGTTCATCTTTCCCTAGCTTTTTCATCCACATTGTGCCTGGAGTGAATAGTGGTTCAGAGCAGACAGGAGACTGATATGCAAGATCTCAGGTAGATCATGTATGTTTTATCAGCTAGGCAATGTTCATGGAGATCATGGACAGCACTGAAGGGGGGTCTATGGTTAATCGTCAAAGAAAACATTCTTTGAACCACTTTTAGTCATATACTAAACATTGAAACTGCTTTCTGCCATATAGGCATATAATCATAAATTTTTCATTGAATAGTTATAGATGGCCAACATTGCAAATGTCTGTTGATGCTGTCAACTAAAACTAAACATAAGTAATGTTTCAAAGCACACTTTTAAAGTGCACACTATATAAGATAAAGTAAATAACCCCTTGTATATGTGAATAACTGAAAATATTACTCTCTTATGAATAGTGTTGAAAACATACACTCAAATATTTTTACATATACATTTCCAGGTATCCCAATGCATTGCAGATGGCCAACTATGACTTTTCAATGAATACATTTGCAATTATATGCCTATACATCAAAAAACTGTTTTGATGTTTAGTATTCGATTAAAGGCCATTCAAAGAATGTTTTCTTTGATGATTAACCATAGCCCCCACTGAAGGACAGTGCACATGACAATTTAAGCTAACAGGGATTAAAAAGATAGGTTGAAGCATCTGGTTTTGGATGTGAAAGTATCTATAAGGTAAGAGAGATCTCACAGGGGTCTTGAATGGAGAGATGATAAAATCAGCAAAAGGAGAGAAGTATTGTTGGAACTGAATTCATCCTCAAGTCTTGGTGAGTACCTTTATGGTGTGGACCCTGTTTTTCACAAAACCTCACCAAGACAACACTGATACATAGACTGCATTTTATAGAGCATATATCATGAAGAGAAGTAGGTTAAAAATAAAGGACATAGCTGGGTGCACAAATCCCAGGAAAAAAAGTGTCCAATCCTGGTAGGTGCACTGGTACCAGGAATGGAAAAAATGACAGTGTACAATCCTCAAGACACAGAAATATTCTTACAATAGGGCTAGGATAGGCCCAGGGGGAGGATGGCTCCCCTGTTGTAGAAGGAAGTAGCAGTCCACAAAAATCACAAAAATCGATAGGCCAGAAAAGAACAATACAGGCGATAGAGTGGACTATTAAGGATAAGACAGAAATAATATATTGTTACTATTATGCAAGAAGCCCAGAATTTCCAGATGAAAATATATATGAAAATATTAAGAGAGAAATTAGAGGAAAGAAAAATACTTCTACAAGAAAAATTGTCAGAAGCTTCAAATAAAAAAATGTGTTCATTAATACAACAGATCCAAGAAAATCACTATGTAGACCAAGAAACCTTGTGGTGTTTGGAAAAAGAAGCAACTGAGAAAGTGTAAAAATTTAAAGAACAATGTTTAGAGATGTTTGAAGGGTATAAAAAAGAAATACGGGCATGTGAAAGAAAGAGAGATCTGATATGGTGCAATATTTATGCAAAGGAGAAAGCCAAATTAATCAATACTAAAAAGGCATCCCCAAAGATATTCAAAGAGAAATATAGGCAAAGGCATCCAGGTATGGACAATTTCACAATAAAAATATAAGGTCACAAGGAGGAAATGTAGAACAGAAGATTAGCCAAGTAGAAGTTAAATAACATAGAATGTGAAGTTATGGAATATTTTCGAAGTGAAGGATACAGTGTATAAAGTCTAACACAGGTCATATCACAGCATGATGGAATAACTAGTCCCCAAAGTAAGGAGAAACAAGAGGAGTAGGAGACATCTGAAGAAGAAATGTGGACATGGGAAAGAAAAAGAGATTTAATATGATGTAATATTTATGCAAAGGAGAAAGCAAAACTAATCAATGCAAAATGAGCAGCACCAAATATATTTGAAGAGAAATACAGGCAAAGACATCCGGATATGGAAAAGTTCACAATACAAAAAATAAGAAAACAAAGAGGAAAAGTAGAAAATAATATTAGTAATGGAGAAGTTAAAGAAATAGAAAGTGAGGTTATGGATTACCTGCAAAGTGAAGGATTTACTGTAAAAATTTAACTCAGATAACAACACAACAGGATAGAGCAATGGACACCCAAATTAAGGAGAAACAAGTGGAACAAGAAGCATCTAATCAGTTGACAAATAAAGATAATTTGCAGCCTCCCATAGGAAACCAATACAAAGGTTCAGTTGGAGCTACACAGCAGAGGAAAGAACAGGAAACTGTGGCAACTCTGACACAGTCAATGTTGGGGAGTGATAGGCCAGTGATTTCCCATATGAAACAGCAATGGATGACACAGGGTAAAGCTGAAGGGAATGTGGCACAGGAAGAAGCTCTGGAATTTTCTATAGAATGCCCACAGGAAATGGCAATCAAAGAATGTGCCCTCAGTTTAGAAGAAAATGATCTAAGAGAAGAGGTGCTTGATTTAATAGTGATGGTCAGACATATTAAGATCAATGAAAGAAATAGACTACAGAAAGTCAATAAAACCCAAAAAGTTAGAAGTTTGATAAAACTAATGAACACAGTAATCAGGACTGTCCATAGAGATTCATGCGACATAACAGAAGTAAATAGAATACATTACTGTGCAGACAAATTAATAACAGATAAAGTCCTACCACAAGAACACAAGTTAGTAAGGGAAAGGACGGGGAGAAATCGAATGCCATCATGGAAGTATCGAATAGAGAAAACTGTAAAGCAATTAAAGCAAGAAGTGTCACTGTTAGAAGAGTTTATAAGAGGGAACAGATCAACAAAATACTCAGAAAGATAGACGTGATAAAAGCAATGTGCAGTATTATAACGGATCAGGATTTATCATGGACTGGCGCAAATAATAAACTAAAAATAGCACAGGCAGAAAAACTTAGAAGATACACAGATAAATATAAAGGAAAAGTACAAAATAAGCAATTTATTGATGACCCAAAAATGTTTTATAGAGAACTGGGAAACAAGGAAAAAGGAAATGAAAGACCACCAAAAAAGTAGAAATAGAGACATTTTGGAGAAATATTTATGAAAATCCTGTGAAACATAACAAAGATGCTAAATGGATAAAAGAAGAAAAAGAAAGAATAAGAAATTCAAATGTACATGATATGAAATGGGATGAAGTGACAGCCAGAAAGATTGAAACAAAGTTAAGAAAAACCTCTAATTGGAAAACCCCAGGCCCAGATGCAGTACCTAACTTCTGGCTAAAAGTATTAACATCTTTGCATGAAGATTTAGGTATGAGTAAGAACTATTTATATGAGCACCCCAAACAGACACCAGCCTAGCTAACAATAGGAAAAGCAATGCTCCTACTTAAGAGTGAACCTGAAAGCTATCCTAAAAATTATGGACCAAAAACTTGCCTTCCGACGATGTATAAACTAAACACTGGAATTGCTGCCGACAGAGTTTATAGTCATTTAGAAGAAAACTCAATTATGGCAACAGAACAAAAGGGTAATAAAAGAAAGTCATATGGAACAAATGATCATTCGTTGTTAAATACAGTCATAGTGGAGAACTGTAAAAGGGGGGAGAATCTAATTATGGCATGGATAAACTACAAAAAAGCATTTGACAGTGCTCCTCATTCATGGATAAAAGAGTGCTTAAAAATGTATAAGATACACCCTGCACTTATAAACTACATTACAGCGACCATGAAACAGTGGCAAACCACTTTGTAGTTAAGCCATGATAAAGGACAAATTATTATTCCAGGGATAAAAATCCAAAGGGGATATTCCAGGGTGACTCTCTGTCAGTGCTGCTCTTCTGCCCTGGCCTTAACCCATTAAGCTGTCTGCTTAGCAGGTTAGGTCATAGCTATAATTTGGCTCCCAGAAAGCAACTAAGTGTAAACACTTTTCATCTTCTCTTTGTTGATGATTTAAAATTGTATAGCTCATCAGATGAGGAACTGCAAGTAGCCAAAACTTTCAGATGATATAAGACTGTCATTTGGTCTTGATAAATGTGCAAAAGCAACCTTTAAAGCAGGAAAGCTGCAGCACCAGGAAAACATCAGTTTGGGACAAGAATGTGATATAAAAGGGCTTGAGCAAGATGGAGTGTATAAATATTTGGGAATTGATGAAGGATCAAGAATAAAACATGAAAACATGCAAATAAAACTCAGTAAGCAATATTTTGGAAGACTTAATCCTGGAAACAGTGTTGACATCTAGGAACAAAGTTCAAGCTATATACCAGTTTGCTCCTTCTGTCCTAACTTAGAGTTTTGGAGTGGTGTTGGATAGAGTAGACAGGAAAACAAGAAGAATGCTTCATGCTCATCAAATGATTTATAAAAATCAGTGCATACCAAGATTATATATTTCACGTTCCGAAGGAGGTATGGACCTCCTTGAAATTGATTACATGTATAGCTCTGCATACATGAGACTGCATACATATCTGCTGATCTCACAAGACCCAAACATAGTGAAATAAATCTAAGATGACTTCCCTTCTTAGTCTAGCGGAAGCATATTGGCATCAAGCGGGAATGGAAATCAAACCATAAGCAGATAAAAATCAAGCAGCAACTCAATGTGCCAAAAAAACAAAAGAAAGAATATAAGGTGAAGGATCAGAGGAGAAGGCAAGAAATGTGGAAAATGCATAAATACAGTTGCAAGTGTAGAAAACTCCTGGAACAATCTCATGTTGATCAGAATCGAACACAGGAATGGTTAAGGAGAGGCAAATTCAAACCATGGTTAATATTGGCGGCCCAAGATAGTGGATTAAGCACATGTTGGTTTATAAAGTCCATTGAATATGTGGGAGAAACAGACAAATGTAGGTTTTGTATAACAGAATTGGAAACAGTTGCATACCTTGTTGCTGCTTGTGACATACTAATGACAGAAGGACTGTATACTGAAAGGCATAATAATGTGGCAAGACTGTTGCACTGGGGATTGTGCAAACATTATAATACTGAAATAGCTGAAAAACACTGGAAGCATGAGCCACACAACATTATAGAAAATTATGAAGTCTACAGCACATGGGATCACCCTTTACCAACAGTTCAAAAGATAGATGCGAGAAAACCTGATATAGTGGTCCATGAAAAGAAGAGAAAAGTAGCATTGATCATTGAAATCACTACACCCAGTGAATACAGTGTCTTGCATACAAATAGACACAAAGTCATAAAATATCAGGATTTGCAGGCAGAAAATGAGAGCAATGTGGAAGAAAGATACCCAGACACTTCCAATAGTAGTAGGAGCAATGGGTCTTGTAAAAAAAAAAAAAAAAACCTACAATCATATTTAGATATGATACAGATACATGTAACTCCATACGAACTGCAGAAAAAGTAATTACTGGACATGTTGCAGGTCCTGCGAAGAGTGCTCCTGGCTGACATCAAAGATTGAAAGAATAGTAATTTCATGAACTTTAATCATACTCAACTTAGGAATGGGGACCATTCCCATCATTGTATTAGAAACCCAAAAGATTTGGAGAAATTAAAAGAAAAGTGTTTATATGAACACCTGCTATCTAAACAACCAATATGACAAATGATATGACAGGCTAGCCTCATTGGCCATTATTAGCTACTGTTAAAGTGGTGGGGGAAGGCATGGCCAAAGGCAGGTAAAGGCTAGGACTGTGATAGTGAGGGTCGGAAGTTTGAATGTTGGCAGTATGACTGGTATAGGGAGAAAGCTAGCTGATATGATGGACCAAAGGAAGGTTGGTATATTGTGTGTGCAAGAGACCAGATGGAAGGGGAGCAAGGCTAGGTGTATCGGAGATGGTTTCAAATTGTTTTATCATGATGTGGATGGAAGGAGAAATGGTGTAGGCATTATCCTGAAGGAACAGTATGCTAAGAGTGTTTTAAAGGTGAAAAGAGTGTCGGATAGAGTGATGTTTATGAAGCTGGAAATTGATGGTGTAATGATGAATGTTGTTAGTGAATATGCTCCACAAGTTGGGTTTGCGATGGATGAGAAAGAAAAATTTTGGAGTGAGTTGGATGAAGCGGTGATGACTGTATCCAAGGTTGAGAGACTGGTGATTGGAGCAGATTTCAATGGGCATGTTGGTGAAGGGAAAGGGGGGATGAGGAAGTGATGGGTAGGTATGGTGTTAAGCAAAGGAATGCAGAATGTCAGATGGCAGTGGATTTTGCGAAAAGGATGGACATGGCTGTGATGAATACGCATTTTAACAAGAGGGAGGAGCATAGGGTGACATACAAGAGTGGAGGAAGATGCACACAGGTGGATTATATCTTATGTAGAAGGGCCAGTCTGAAGGAGATTGGAGACTGTAAAGTGGTGGCAGGGGAAAGTGTAGTTAGGCAGCATAGGATGGCGGTTTGTAGGATGACATTGGTGATCAAGATGAGGAGGATGAGTGTGAGGGCAGCACCAAGGATCAAATGGTGGAAATTGAAAAAGGGTAATTGTGAGGTGATGTTCAGGGAAGAGTTAAGACAGGCACTGGGTGGCAGTGAAGAGTTACCAAATAGCTGGGTAACTACAGCAGAGCTAGTAAGAGAGGTGGCTAGAAAGGTGCTTGTTGTGACATCTGGAAAGAGGAAGGAGAACAAGGAGACATGGTGGTGGAATTAAGAAGTACAGGAGAGTATACAGAGAAAGAGGTTGGCGAAGAAGAAGTGGGATTGTCATAGAGATGAAGAAAGTAGACAAGAGTATAAGGAGATGAGGTGCATGGCAAAGAGCGAGGTGACGGAGGCTAAGGCTAAGGCGTATGAAGAGTTGTATAAAAGGTTAGACACTAAGGAGGGAGAAAAGGACCTGTACCGATTGGCTAGACAGAGCGACCACGCTAATAAAGATGTGCAGCAGGCAAGGGTGATAAAGGATAATGAGGGAAATATACTCACAAGTGAGGAGAGTGTGTTGAGCAGATGGAAAGAGTACTTTGAGGGGTTGATGAATGAAGAGAATGAGAGGGAGAGAAGGTTGGATGATGTGCAGATAGTGAATCATGACATGCAGTGGATTAGCAAGGAGGAAGTAAGGATAGCTATGAAGAGGATGAAGAACGGAAAGGCTGTTGGTCCAGATGACATACCTGTGGAAGCATGGAGGTGTTTAGGTGAAATGGCAGTGGAGTTTTTAACTAGATTGTTTAATGAAATCTTGGAAAGTGAGAGGATGCCTGAGGAATGGAGAAAAAGTGTTTTGGTACTGATTTTTAAGAATAAGGGTGATGTGCAGAGCTGTAGTAACTACAGAGGGATTAAACTGATCAGTCACAGCATGAAGTTATGGGAAAGAGTAGTGGAAGCTAGGTTAAGAGGGGAGGTGATGATTAGTGATCAGCAGTATGGTTTCATGCCAGGAAAGAGCACTACAGATGCGATGTTTGCTCTAAGAGTGTTGATGGAGAAGTGCAGAGAAGGTCAGAAGGTGTTGCATTGTGTCTTTGTGGATTTAGAGAAAGCATATGGCAGGGTGCCTAGAGAGGAGCTGTGGTATTGTATGAGGAAGTTGGGAGTGTCAGAGAAGTATGTAAGAGTGGTACAGGATATGTACAAGAGTAGTGTGACAGCGGTGAGGTCTGTGGTGGAAGTGACAGATGCGTTTAAGGTGGAGGTGGGATTACATCAAGAATCAGCTCTGAGCCCTTTCTTATTTGCAATGGTGATGGACAGGTTGACATACGAGATCAGACAGGAGTCCCGGTGGATTATGATGTTTGCAGATGATATTGTGATCTGTAGTGAGAGTAGGGAACAGGTGGAGGAGACCCTGGAGAGGTGGAGATATGCTCTAGAGAGAAGAGGAATGAAGGTCAGCAGGGCTAAGACAGAATATATGTGTGTGAATGAGAGGAAGGATAGAGGAATGGTGAGGATGCAGGGAGTAGAGGTGGCGAAGGTGAATGAGTTTAAGTACTTGGGATCAACAGTTCAGAGTAATGGTGAGTGTGAAAGAGAGGTGAAGAAGAGAGTACAGGCAGGATGGAGTGGGTGGAGAAGAGTGTCAGGAGTGATTTGTGACAGACGAGTACCAGTAAGACTGAAAGGGAAGGTCTACAAGAGGGTAGTGAGACCAGCTATGTTATATGGGTTGGAAACAGTGGCATTGACAAAAAGGCAGGAGTCAGAGCTTGACATGGCAGAGTTGAAGATGTTAAGATTTGCACTTTGTGTGACAAGGATGGACAGGACTAGGAATAAGTATATTAGAGGGTCAGCCCAGGTTGGAAGGTTTGGAGACAAAGCCAGAGAGGCAAGATTACATTGGTTTGGACATGTGCTGAGAAGGGATGCAGAGTATATTGGGGAAAAGATGCTAAGGATGAAGCTGCCAGGTAACAGGAAAAGAGGGAGGCCTAAGATAAGGTTTATGGATGTGGTGAGAGAGGACATGCAGGTGGCTGGTGTGACAGAGCAAGATGCAGAGGACAAGAAGAAATGGAAACAGTTGATCTGCTGTGGTGACCCCTAATGGGAGCAGCCAAAAGAAGAAGAAGAAGTTAAAGTGGCACATAACTATATGAAGTTTGCATGGTATCTGTTCTTTGGCCTGTTTATTGGGTTATAAAAAACAAATGGGATTCTAAAAATATGTAATAAGATCAGGAAATTAGATGCTGTCATTTAATCTCCCTTGGTTAAAATCTAAATCATTACTGAGAGGACAATGAGATCTAGAAAGACCTGGCAGTCTCCTTTCCAATTACGCAGCATAGAGGGAACACATTCATTTTAATCAGTGCAAGACAGGCTTCTCCTTCCTTTGCACAGGAAAACAAAGAATGATTTACATAATCACATGCTATTATTATAACAGGATGGGAAAGACAATTTTTCTTGATTAGCATACCAATAATACCTTTGAATTTCAGGGTTCCTTATTTTCTTTGCTAATGACTTTATATATAAAGCAAATAAATGGTAAAGAGAAAACTCCAATATGATACCTCTGTTTAGGCGCAACTTATCAGATAGGAATCTTTCTAATTAACCTTGTTATTGTATCAAGGAATGCAAATGCTGCCATTGTCCTTCTCATAAAATCCCAGCTTACTCTTTCAAAAGCTTTCTCTTCATCAAAACCCACCAATAGCAGTGGCATTTTCTCACATTTTGCTTCTCCCAGATCATCATTGTTCTGCTAATGTTGTCAAATGTTTGCCTCCCATTCACAAAACCACATTGATCCATATCTATTAATTTTAGGAATGCCTTTGCCATTCCTTTAGCTAGTATAGTCATAAACACTTTATAGCCACAATATAATATTGAAATGAGTCTCTGTGAAGCTGGGCCTGACTGGCCTTTACTGTCTTTGGGTAATGCAGCCACCACAGCTTTGTTCTTACATGGTGGTGCTTTCCCTCCTTTTAAAATACTGTTAAACAAAACCTTCCAGATCTTTATAAATTTATTCTCTCTCAACTTCCAAACTTCCAGAGGAATTCCATCTGTTGTTAAAGATTTTTCTGCAGATTGATTATACATCACTGCTTTTATCTTCTCCTATCTTATCTATAAGTCATTCAGCCTCATATATCTGTAACCTTGTCATAATTAATTATTTCATAAATATTTCCTTTTGTGCTTTTTTCTTGATTGCTAATACTTCTGTAGTATCTCTTGTTATTTTCCTTATATAACACTCCCTAAATTTGACAAAAAAAACTTTCTACTTTCTGTTGCCTAAGTCATTGTGTGAAACGTTTTTGTGCTCTGGAGTTATTATCAAACACAGTTGTTTAACAGTAATCTTTCTAAACCCATACATGTTATCCACATACCTGCAAATCTCTTACTGGAAAAAATCTGGACAAAGCCTAAAATAATGGGGGAGGGGGGCAAAAATAGGCATAGATTTTATATATTGCTCATGTAAACTTAGAAAGTTTCTAGAGTAACAGGATTTGTGTTAGCATGCATTTTCTGAAGGATATAAACTCTGAAACTCAAATATATGCCATTATTTAGTGACTTCAGTTCTCAGAGATTTCCCAGAAAACCACAAATTTTATGAAGACCAAACCACAAATATGAGTCAAAAATCTGGAAATTCTGTGAAAATCTCTACAGTTGAGAGCTATGATTATCCAAAAACTCTGTTTTGTTTGCTTTAGCACTCTGCAGTTGTGCATCTTTTTGTTCTGTGAGATTCCCCTTATTCTGCAATAATTTAATCTTTGTCAGCCCCTCTAAATAATTTTTGTTACTTCTTAACCATATCTTTTTCTCTTTTGTTTCTAATTTATTTTTAAACTCAGATTTCTTTCTCCCTGGGCCTCTGCTGAAAATTGGCGTCATTCCAAGTCAGACTTTCCCTGTAAACAAATGTTAAATACATAAATAAAATAAATACATTTTATCTCCCTCACTAGCTATCACTTTTGAAAAAAAAATCTATCTTCTCTAATAACTATCTAATAATTTTCACTACACATTTCTTAAATCCATAGATTGTATCTCTCTCACTAGCTATCACTTCTGAAAAAAATCTATCTTCTCTAATAACTATCTAATAATTTCCACTACACATTTCTTAAATTCTCTTTTTAACAGGTACCACACATGATACACTATTTGGTATTCATTCAATGGTTTTATACTTAATGTAAAGCATCAAAACAAGAGTAAACACCAGGATATGCTAATGAAAATATAAGTAGCTCAATTACCTGCTAATTAACCAGTTCAACATGGCAGACCTAATCAGGAACTGTAAAGCAGTCATATATACCCAGTGTAGCCTTTTGTCTTGAAATCCAAAACAATTATAGTCACAATTATATTTAGAAAAAAAACATGTTAGGGGGTGCAGCTGCCATTAACTTATATGTGCAGCAAGCTTTAATTCATGGTGCTACTATATTGCTGACAGACTTCAGCCAAGGAAAATAAGGATATTTAGGCTCAGTCTGACTTACCATGGACTGCATGACACAGAAATTGTAGAGTGATATCAGGTGGACAGGGAATCAACAGAGGAAATATGCAACCTCTGCTGCCTTTACCTCAGGGCCCAGGGAAATTGTGGAGAACCCATCCCATTGTAAACAGAGGTATGTAAAGTTATGTATACTACCTACAAGTACTTTCCAGAGACACACAGAGGATATATTAAGGGTGTCACAGGCCTCAGCTTCCATATTACATCAGTTTCTAAATGAAATGCTACAATATGTAAGGGAGCATATCTGTTTCCCATGCACTCTGAGGAGAAAGTAAGAACCATCCAGGAATGTTATGCAATAATACACTTCCCTTGAAGTTTTGGCACCATAGACTGCACATACATAGAAATAAAAGCCCCACCTGGAGAAGAGGAAAGGATGTACAAGAACAGGAAAGGATACCATTCTATAAACTGTCAGGCTGTCTGTAATGCCCAAGGTATCATCTGTAATGTCTGTTCATGTAACCCAGGCAGTTTTCATGATTCATACATATGGCACACCTGCAAGCTGTATACAAGGTTTACTGGCGGGACATTCCTCAATGGCCACTTTTGGGGGATGCAGGTTATGCACTGTCTGGAACCTTGGCTCATCACACTCATAAGAAACCCACACAACCCCACCAAACAAGGATACAATGATGCCCACGATCAAACTTAAACACATCAGGAGGTTGCCTGCAGTATGACCCAGCAACATCTGCCAAAATATAGTCTGTTCCATGTTGCACAATAT
The DNA here is from genome assembly GCF_019279795.1 of Protopterus annectens. Classification (NCBI taxonomy): domain Eukaryota; kingdom Metazoa; phylum Chordata; order Ceratodontiformes; family Protopteridae; genus Protopterus; species Protopterus annectens. The sequence continues at coordinate 362,597,006 of NC_056736.1, forward strand.
CATTCTCAGGAAATAGCTTCAACAAGGACAACTAGTGGCAGGAGTACAGTTCCCAGTACCACAGGCAGGGACAGCAACTCCAGTAGATATAGATGAGGAGTCTGAGGGAGAACCACCAGCTGCAGATGCTGCTGGCAAACAAAAACTAAGAGCCCAAGTATGTACAGATATTAAAACTGATGTCTGCAAAACTGCATAACCTTTACTTAACCATGTAATGGTTGTGTTATGTTAGCATCAGAAAGAGACAAATTGTACAACTTTTATTTAACCATGCAATGGTTGTGTTCTTTAACATCAGACAGAGACATCCCAAGGACACATCTTGTAGTCACAGTATTAACAAGGTAAGTCTAGAACCTGGGTAGAAAAACAACAGAGTTATATAACTAATTTGTGAAGATTAGGGACAGACAGGAAGAAAGCATGAGGAAACAAGGGCATCCAGTAAAGAGGTGGATGGATTATGTGACAGAAGACCCTTGACAGTCAGGCATGAGTGTCGAAAAAGGCAGGATAGTGGTACTGAATAGAGAGGTATAGTGACAGTTGACATGACATCCTAAACCCATGTAGAAAATGAGAAAAAGTAGGTTGTTGATGATGTTGATGAATGGATTACTGTCATATATATAAATTCTCATATGTCCCTAACGTGGAACATGTCTCAGGTGTACAGTAATGTCAGTAATAGTTTATGACTGATGGTTGCAATATACATACAGTTATGGATTCTGCCCAATACTGTGTATTATGCATTTCTGTTGACCACTATATATAAACCAGTTTCCAAGTGAATGTTAGTAACATTTACACAAGTATAACAATAAGCAATACTTAAATATCTACTTTGACTGCATTACTAAGAATATTAATAAAACTACAGTGAGGTTCAACAATGACAGAAGCAATCATTCACAACTGATTATGAATAATGATTAAAAATGTTATTCTGTAATACATTTACATTAAAGGAAGGTTCTGAATAAGAAAGCATTAGCTATACATTATATGCATCAGACATATATACAACCTAAAGTCAGAAAGAAATGTGCAAAGGGCAAGGCACAGACATCATCACTGGCAGAGGGTGGGGGGGACAGGATGGCAAGCCTGACACTTAAGAAGTGAGTTTTTTACAAATAAAACAAAATGTATTCCTTAAGTTTCCAATCTG